>NC_068362.1:78092603-78247603 GCF_020536995.1 Dreissena polymorpha | reverse complement strand
TAACACTCTTTATCCTTTAAGAATTACGTGCATTAACAGTTTGCTGATTAATAACACGAGTCAATCAGCGTAAATATATTTTGTTATGGGCATAGTGGTTTCCTAACCTCTGTTGTTAAGGCCTGTTTATACTCAATGTCTTTATTAGGGCGTTTAAGTTTGCAATAGTTGTTAAAACAACAGTGATCAGGTGTAATCACAGTGTCCAGCTTTATTGATTTTATCAAGCAATGGCAGTTATCACAATGGCACAATAAAACCTCCTTATTAATTCGCTGCACCCCGATAGTTTACAACTCTAATCGCTTTTGATCCGCATGGGGCATCACGGGGTGGTAATTACCGATAATTTGCGATAAGATAAACGGATTAGCCAATACAGTGAAATGAAGTAAAACAAAACTAACGATTTGAGCATTTATTGCATTCAACCAAAAATTGTGTTTTCTGAAGAGAAAGCAAATATAATATTGTAACCGGTTAACCTCCTTAAGAAACGGATAACCGGTTAACCGAATAACCGTTGCCATCCCTAGTTTAAATAATAACACATGACTTTAAACATTCGATGGACATAAAACATTGTCTATCACACGCAGATCATGGCGTTTACAAATTTGTCAAAAATAATACATAGCAAAAAACTTATAACATGGATTATTTGTGCATTGAGTTTACTTTTTTTACAATTCATCATAATTTCACAACACTTCTCTAAAGTATTGTATCCACATACAACGTTTGACATTTCAAGAAATAATGAAACTTGTAAATCAGTCGATACATGCAAGCCGAGTATCGATATGCCTTCAAGATTTTGTCTTGTTCTTAAATGTAAATTCTACAAATGAGCCCACTTGATTTACACCACGTTTAATTTAATATGGGTATTTAAAAGCCTTCCAGGGTACACCAGGGTTGAAAGTTTAGAAAGTGACGTGTTCGAACATTTGATGATTTAACGATAACCATGAAAGTTGCAGTATGAGAGGAAGAGTCATTACTAGTATAACTCTGTATAAGTAAATAAGCTAGATAACACAATACGTGTACAAATAGTTTAAACAATTATATCCGTAAACCTACCTGCCCAAGCAAACCTTCGCTGTCCGATTTTGCGGTAAGGATTCCATGTGAAGCTTTAGCACGGACTAAAATATAATATTTAGGCCATAATTGTTCGTTCGCAATGGAAATCGATATGTCTTATTATCAGCTACAGTTTAAATTACAAATGTTATTAATTTCATACAAGATGTAGGTTCAGAAATAGGCAATGTAACTGTTCAGCCTCATACAATATGCTTAATTATTATACGGCACAAACAAACTTGCATACAAGCCAAAAGGAAACCTTGTGTTAATTACCGGCGAGGTTACACATTCCGAGCACCGGCTACAAACAAATAGTTGAGCAGGTACATGTACCTTCACTGTGATAATCCCATTTTTATCCATAAAAGTCACGTACCAAAATACTTTAAACATATGAGTTAAATTAACTTAGTTTCAATAGGTTCCATTAACGTAACCTATAAAATATAAATATCAATAAAAAAAATCTGAACTTGGAAAATCCAGTTACAGCATGTAGTTTCGAAAAAAGAATTCGTTATTCGTTATCGGTGAATTGAAAATGTCATACGGTGTTAAATTTACACGTGATTGTTGTTGTTGCCGTTGCCGCTGAAGCTGAAAACGATAAGAATTTCAATGCAATAAATGCAACCATTTGTTCTTGTTTCCATGAGCACGCTTCAACGGATAGTTTATTATGGGAAAATTGAGGGACAATTTATCCGTTTTTGACGATTTTGGTGCGGAGCTTCGTAAGTAATAGTACGTAATAGTAAGTAATAGTACGCATTTAAGAGACAGTGGAAGATAGAGACTGAGTTGAAAGCCATTTAAAAAAGAAATAAGACTTGTTTTCCATAGTATGTTTCCAAATATCAAATGACCGGAAATTCAGATGCGTGGTAAAACATCGCTGGTGCAAAGCACTCGTAATTAAACTCCTACGCATTTCAACTTCCGGTCGTTGTTTTGGATGTTTTTGATAAAAACAAAATATGAAAATCTGTAAACAAAAAAATATCCACCGGTCAAAAAGGTTGTTAGATTGTGTATTATAATACAATATTTGTAAGGAACTGTCCAGCGTTTTATGTATTTTTCTTTTGATTGTTGAAATAAATCAAGACAACTTTTTACAAACCTGAAGTGTTTTTGTTTTCAGATGTTGCTATCGCAGTTGGTTTGGATTCTACATTATCTTTTATAGGACCCACGTCTGATTTAACATTAGATGACACAATTTATTAATGCAAATGCAAGCTTTTGAAATGTATAAAATAAAGCTATACCACGTTAGATTTTATACAATATCTTAATACCGAAGACTAAAAGTTAAAACATGTGGACATGAAGAGATGAAACAGGATCTGGTTTATCAGATGTAACCCCTTGTATTTCATGACGTTTTGGGTCTTTATATTTTGAATTAACAACGAATATTCAGAGTAAATATAAATTCACAATTTTTCTTATCCTTGCTTTAACGTTTCGTTACCTGAGTCAAATTAAAATGGGAATGAACACAGACGGAAGAATACATTATTAAAAATCCACTGAACTATGTCTAAAGCAAGTGTGCTATGACAAAATAATAAATGTTCGAACCAGGGATGTCGCGGGGTTCAGTTACGGCCGTCACGTAAATATTCGAACCAGGGATGTCGCGGGGTTCAGTTACGGCCGTCACGTAAATGTTCGAACCAGGGATGTCACGGGGTTCAGTAACGGCCGTCACGTAAATGTTCGAACCAGGGATGTCGCGGGGTTCAGTTACGGCCGTCACGTAAATGTTCGAACCAGGGATGTCGCGGGGTTCAGTTACGGCCGTCACGGCTAGTTGTGCACCACTGTCTGTATCCATAGGAATAGCGGCTGAAAAAAATAAGTTCAATGCAAGTGTTATATAATTATATTTAAATATATATCAACACAAGACGGTTTGTCAGTGTGTATGTTGTTCCAGTTTGGTTTTTTAATCATACGTGGAGAAAGTTTTCACATGCACCCATGGAATTGGTAGGCTGTTGACATAGGAGCAACGGAAGACGACTACCTATTTTGAAATGAACAAGTCAAAGTAATGGTCATGGGGGCTTATGACATAACATTCTTTTTTCGCGCAATATCTTAAGAATGGTATGGTTTATGATCATGCACATTAATCTAGTGGCTTCTGAATTTAAACGAAGACGTCAATAGATTTTGAAATCGCTAAGTCAAAGGTCAAGGTCACCGAGGCTTGTAACGGAACATGTGTTTAGTACTACAACATGTATATCTTAATAACAATTTGTCCTATTAACTTTAACATTTGAACAGTGGTACCATCTGATGAAAAAACAAATGCTTGTTTTTTTGTAGTCAACGGTTTTAATATAAAGATCAGAGAAGCCTGTATCAATAACCTGGACTCGACATGATATTTATACGTACAATATTTTTTGGTTGAAATGCGGTTTTTCGTGAATTATGAAGTCAGAATATCAAATGTCATTGTAACAAATAATGCGTGTCCACGTGTCAAATGCAGTTTCAAATACACTTTAACACATATTTCATATTTTAAATCCACGGATCCATTTACCGATGAGACAAACATGTAGTCATGGGACCGTATTCACCGACAAACTGATAGACTCAAGCCTAAAAATAAAGATTGTTTAGGTAATTTTCTAATAGTATAATACAATTAAAAGTGACATTAAATTGTACACCACGAAATACACTTCGTTAAGAGCGTTTATTTTCACTGTATTATTATCAAAGTGGGTTGGTGAATGCGGTTACTGATAATCTCACTTTCGAATCAACCAATGGTAACATAATAACCACACAGTGTTTAGAATGATCAATAATGTGTTGCATCGTTTTCTTTTTAAGGCGCATAACCAGCGCAAGCATGAACCGCTCTTTAAGTGAACTGCTTACCTTTAATTGGAGATGACCATATTGGCTAGGAGGTAAGTCTTTTCTACCGCTTTTATTCAAGTGTTTGTTTATAATAGTATTTTTTCTCAAACATTTAATTTCAAACAACATAGTGCAAAAACAATCCATAAAATCACATGTTGAACAATATTTATAAATCGTTCAAGTTAAATTTGCAAACATTTGTTTAGTTTTAAAACAATAATATTTAAACGATGTCTCTAGTAATACACTTTTTATTTTTTTTTTCATTAAACTTAATTTTTATGCTGTCTTTTTAACGTAAGTACCATATGATTTTAATTGTAGGTAAATCCCTTTTATGCAAATGTACGAAAATCTCGTCATTCGGCGTTTTCCGGTCATAATCGTAGATAAAGTACGGAATTAGAAGCTTATTGCACTATAAAATGAATTAAAGTTCCATTCACATTTTTATTCAGACTGTGTTGAATAAACTACACAATATATAGTTAAAATAGTGGATCTTATAAAATATACTTCGAGTGTGCTTCTTGTATAGCTATATTAATTTAGTCATTCATGATAAAAGGTACAGGCACATTTAATATCAATATCGTTCTTTTAATTTATGAATTGTGATAGGATCGTAAGAATATTATTGTTTTAAACGTTAACAAATCGGTTTAAATAATACCGTTTAAACGACATACCTTTGCCAAAAAAAACCAATCACAATTTCGAACTTATCTGCAGATGAAATGGTAGAATGTAAGGTCAAGACTTCTGGCTTTTTCTCGTCCGGCTCAATTGTTTGCAACGGCATTTCTTCTGCAACGTGAATTTGTTAAATACAACAATATGGGACAACAAATACAGTGGAAATTGCTTTTAAAATAAATAAAGTGTAATAAGTTTTTTCAGACTTTCATTTCGTCTTACTGTAAATCATTTGAAAGTATTACACTTTTCATATTTTTGTAGTGTTTAACTTCTGTTGAATGAAAATGGGATCAAACTTTTAAACACAAAATTAAATTCTTCCAAATATACAGTGAAATCATTTTTTTCCGTGGATCAAAACTTATTTTGCACAAGTCTTTATTAAATTGCTATTGAATCTTCTTTATATTTACTTTTCATTGATATACTTCATTTTAAATAAAGTAAAAATATTATACTCACAGAAAGAACGTTGCCTTCAGGACATTTCTTCCCGAAGCAGTGTTTATTTTTATAAAAACACATTTCCTCTGATTTCGCTGCATAACCATTTCTTGCATCACATCGACAATACCCGTCAGTTTTTGTTAGTTCCCGAAATGAAGTATTGTTACAGTCAACCTTGTGCTCTGTCTGCACACACAAGTTAGTTTTTATAGTAGGACATTCACTTAAAACCGCCAATGATGTGTTATGGCGACCATTGTACATGTTTCGTCGGTAACATCGTAGGCAAAACGCAGAGGCTTTGCCACTCTGTTGTAAAGATATTTGAGGTTCTCCTCCTATAACAAATATCATACACAGAAAAAATATTTATAACGTTGTTTTCTCTTAAAACAAAACTTGAACATTTTTAATGTTCAAATAACAAGTCGGCTTAAGACTTTTGCTCTAGTCATGTTACTTCACAATACTCATCTCTATATTTTCTTCATTTATTATCATGGTCTACAATCATTATTTAGAGTTTAATGTCTCGTTGCTTGAGGGCCAGAAATGAAAATCGGCCCTGGAGTAAATAATCGCCATCTGGCCTACGGCCTTCGATGGTATTAACGTCTTTAATACTAAATCCCCGTTAACTGTACTATTTATAACAGAACAAGCTTTCAGTACTTTAATTTTCATTCAATTGATCACACAATCTAAGACGTATCTCATGTGACGTAATATCTTTAATACTAAATCCCCGTTAACTGTACTATTTATAACAGAACCATCTTTCCGTACTTTAATTTTGATTCAATTGATCACTTAATTTATGACGTATCTCATGTGACGTAATTTCTGTGACGAAACACAGTTTTAGTGAGACTCTCTGGATTTTAGGGACAACAATTCCGTCGTGGAGGATTTATATTTAACAGTAAAATTGTTTTTAGCATCGAACGAATCCAAAACTTATTTCGGAGTGTGTGTTTGTCATGCATTATTATGAATACATTTTGTGTAATCGCGCGACAATTCATTCGATTTCGTAAATCGTGTTTTTGGTGAAAGTGGTTAGCATTCGATACAATCGTATAAAAAGTGTGATTTAAAATCAATATACAATAACGGATGGAATAAATAAAATAGGACGGAATAGTACATCGTTGTTATTTTAGGTTATTTTATTTTTATTAACATCGGATTTAAGTTGTCGAGGTAAGTGTTTCTTAAAAAACTATAAATTTTGCTGTTCGACGAATCCTGTTAAAGCTCAAATAGAGGCATATATCTAATGTACAGAAGAGTTTCAGTTTCAATCGATATTTGTATTATCCAAACTGTGTGCTACGTGTCGTTAACATTATGTTTGATTATTTCGTCGAGCTGCGCACGTTTCAATAAATAAGTCCTTGTTGTGTAAATCTCTGGAACAATGATATCGTGTACCCGGGATGCAGTCTTTGCGTTTCGCCTGACAATACCACCGACAGGAACCATATACAGGACATGTGCCGTCCCATTGTTGAACTACTTTCGTACAATACCATTCACAGTAAGCGCTCTCTTTTAGCTCGTATGTTGTCGATTGATGAACCATTCCCTTTAAGATATGAATAACCAAATTGACTGATTATAATTAATTTCTGTATTACGATTCCTATACATGTACAATAATTAAATATTTATATACAACATGTACAAAAAGTTTTGTTAAAATACATATACTCATTATGCTCAATTACATAAACTCGCCAAGATAAATGCATAGCTCATTATTTTAACACATTTCCAGGTTGAAAAAATTGCCCACATTCTTTCCTGCAAATTACATTTCCAGATAAGGTTGTAAAGCGTGTAGATACAAAAGTGATTATTACGTGTACGGATACGCTATGTTAGTGTTTTTTTCAGTTAATAGAGTTATACGGTACAAGCTTTTATAGTTCATTCTCATATATTAAACAAGGAACAAGAAAATGCGCATTTCATTTAACTCAGTCCAAAGTTAAAAATATACAAGAAGTAAATACAATAAAGCAGCTGTTGCTTACTCGAATGCTGGAGGTGGTCGTACGTCGTCAAAAGATGCATATAATGAAGATTTTAGAACATGGTAAACGTTTAGTATTACTGTTTCCTCACAAATATCATAACTACAACGAAAACTTGCGAATCTGCAATTATTTTTTTGTCAATTTACCAAAACGTGAAAAGGTCCCTTTAAAGGGACTGTTAACCACGACGACAAAGAAAAGAAAAATTGTAAAATAACGTATTTTTGTTTTACAATTATTAGTTTATATTGATTAAAATATCACGACTGATATATTACATTGCTTGAAAAAGTTGTTAAGTTTTCATATTTTATGTGTATTTGGTAATACATTTTCCTGGGTATGTCTACCAGGTAACTACCAGTTAACTATAAATAACGCAACTAGATTGATCATCATCGACACGTGGTAAACCCAAAAATGCAAATTGTGCATGCGAAGTGAATTGTATATATTTTATATATAAAATGATCAATCTACTTGCGTTATTTATAGTGGGAAAATCGTTATGTCACCTATTTTCGCGATGTACTTTCGATTTCACATCGCGAAATTTTATTACCGAATATACTGAAAATATGATTTTTTTTAAGTAATGAAATATACCGGTCGTGATATTTTAATCAATATAAACCAACAATTGTAAAAATACGGTCTTTTGTCGTCATTCGTGGTTGACAGTCCCTTTAAGAGCCGTGTAGTTAGTTACACTTTTTCTTATTTTTTAAATTGGTGGAGATCAAAAGTAGGACATCATTAGGTATAAAACAAAAGTGAAACCAATAAAAAAGTATACGATTTGTTAAAATAAAGAAGGCATTCAATTCCTCAACACGGTGTATCATTAAATCTTACTATTTTAAAGGACAATTACAAATGTACACCTGTATAAAATGTTAACTTTCGATTTCCATGTACGGTACGTGTCTGATATTTAAATAATATTCACCATAAAGTGTTTAGTCCTTTATGTAGCCTTCATTGTAGTACTAATTGAATATCCAATTTGACGTTTTGTTTCAGATCCAAAGTTGTGTAATTAACCAAAAGATAGAAAAACACAATGCACCTGTAAGTTAGTGTAATAGGAAGTTTTTCAACCCAAGGTTTTTTAATAGATAAGAGGAGTAGCAAACAAGCGTCTTTGAACGCGTACTAGCACGGCATATCGTCTCATTTAAGCTCAACTGCAGTCCATTTATTGCAGTTGTTGGATGATGCAATAGTTGATTTTTACTTTACAATCAGGCAAATATTTGCTGACACGAAGGAACACTTGTGTAATATTGATGGTGTAAATACGTGGAACTCAATGACAATCTTTTTTTTATTGTATGATCAATTGATGTAGTTTTCTTCAAACAAACAAAACAACTATCTTATTTTCCAAAAAACTGTTCTAAAAATGATGAGCCAAGGAGCACTTCTTATGTGATCTCATACATAATTTATTGTGGTCATCCAAATTCACATTCATACAAATGTTTTATCTTTTCAATAGATCGACACCATCTGAGGTCCATGGAGGGTTAATAACATTTGTCGACAATAAATGTTACTATAAAAATTAACCCCAAATTCAAGAACATGGAGTTTCGCGCGGCACGATCCATGCAAACAGTATCCATGATCTCCTCAGCAGACTCTGCCAGACAGGCTTTATGGAAATGAGGTATGGATTTCGATAAGGTTTGTGACTTTGGAATGCAGGATCTTTGTGTGTGTAATGAATAATATGGTTAAAAAGATTGATTAACATTTGGTATTATGCATACTTGTCTTTGACTGAAACTTATTAAAGTACTCAGCAACCAACCTGAATATTATTAGTAATCAAACAACGACTTCAAATAAAATATGGTGTTATCTTTTCAAAGAAATCGCTGCCCATGAGGAAAATCAGATCTTATAGAATATGGAAGATGTTGATGCCTATTTCCCAACGTTGAAGAATTGTTAAAAACCGACAAAGAAACACATGAACAGTTGTGTATATGATATGTCTCAAATAATCACTATCAGTGATTGCATATCACCGCGTCCTGCGTCAAGCATGCAGAAATATTGCAAGTGAAGCTATGTTATTATGCGTTAACAGGACGCATACATTTTGAAATAAGAATGACCTGTTATGCCGTTTTAAGGAATTGTGCATAAATTATCTTTATTTGCCATTGTACATGTCTGTCAAGTTATATAATAACACGGATCATTCGATGATGGACTATTAAAACAGCAATGACTTAAGTCGTCGCATTTCTGAATAAAAGGACACTTATGTTAATTGTCATTTTTAGGAATTTAAATTCCAAGTGGGTTTGTAAATAGGCCGAACTAAATTTGAGAAAACGCATGTGCCCTAAAGGTGCCCAAAAGTAATTATGAACGGTTTATACTAAAATTCGCACGAAATATGTGAACATATGTTATATTAGATTAAATTTTGATTAGTAGTAGTTGTTAAAACGTTTATTTAAACCTCGCTTTCCACATTTTGTTCAGGCGCCCGGGGCGATTGCGGGTTGGTTTGCGATGGGTGCGTTAGGACTCTTCAAGAAAAACAGCTATTAAGTGATTGCTAACAAGCAGTTTTACTTTGTTTTAGCCTTTTCCGCATAGATACTTGTAAACTCGATTCGATCGATTCCCGAAAGCATCCGTGTAAACTCGATTTGCTCTTTAATTGCAAATTTCATACTTTTCCTGTCACTATCCGGTACCCGATAATAGCAACTTTCTCTTTTTTAGTAAATTAGGATGATAAACGTGGCCAAGAATTTCACAAACAAAAAAAACGTTCGCAATTTTGCTGAAGTATCAAGAGACTTTTGGATCATTAATTGCTAAAATTCTCTACATAAGCCGGACTCCATGATTTAAGGGAAGGTACATTATGTGAAACGGAAATTATGTTATTACAATAACAAAAAATGTGCAACACATAAAATTTCAAATAAAACATGTGAATGTTTATCTTTACGGTTATAAAATTTACAGAGTAAAGGCACAATACAAAATAAGGTACCAGTATTTATGATGGTATTCCATTTATGTGAACGAGTTGGAACACACGTTAAAACCTTTCCACGTATAATTATATTTTCAAAAGAATGATATTGGGATAAGAATTTACACTTATCAATGGAGAGATTTGAACGTTTTGGGGAGTACTTTTTCACCTTTATTGTATCATGCAAATAATCTGATAAAATGTATGACCTATACGACTTAAACAATTATTAAATACACATTTAAACCATGGGCCTCCGCATAAATTTTACTAAGGAGGAGGGGAGGTCAAGGGAGGGTAGGAGTAGACAATTTTGAGAATAAGGCCAGAATAATGGTGCATAAAGAAGTATATCTGGAAAGTTACGTGTCAGGATTTGAATTTGATAAATTGACTGTATTGGGGTTGATTATACGTTTTTCCCTCTCCTTTGATGATATTTACTTTTCTCATATAGAATTCTCATTAGTCTTCACTCATCACCTGAAGACATTAATTATGATTTACTCACAATAACTAATATGATAGTTAAGTCGTGATATGTATCGTAAGGCCCCGTCTGAGGACGGGACCTGTGTACTAGTAATGTCCTCGAAGCTGTTTTTATCTACTTCAGATGCTTATAGCGGGGACTTTTTCCATGGAATTTCATTATGCTGTTTCTAGAAAACATTACGAATGTTTTAATATTGGTACTTGAAGAATTGAATACGTCATCATAACGAATTTAATTCCTTAAATACTGGATGATGAGTCTTGTAAAATCAGTTCCGGTCAAATTTAGAACCATCGACATCGAGTCCTTGATGTTGAAAACAATCCTGAATCAATCTTCGCAGCAGAAGGTTAGGGTGATATTGTCATTGCATCTAATAATTCAGCTAGATATTTATCGGTGTTGATCTGATCTTTGTGAACTCTCATCATGCATAATCCTCATAGCATGTAGTCTGACATGGTGGATCTTAGCCATGTCTTTTCACATCTCAGCGTGCTAAATGGTCGTTCCGCCGTACACGTGGATGCGGTCAGGGTTAGTAATATGATCATCGCCTCACGCACAGCTTGAAACAAATCAGTTTTGTTTGACCAAGTCAACACAATATGTCTCGTTCTGTTCGATGGAATCCTTCTAGCTTATGTCGTTCCATGACATTACGTCTTGTTCAAAGTTATCGATTCAATAAAATTCGTTGATGATGTGAACTGTATCATTATAGTCTGATCGGTTGATGAGGTTCGGATTGAGTTGATATAACATGAACGCAGATAAGATTCTGAAGATTGGCTTCCTTCAGTGAGTCCGTGCACGAAAAAGGGCCAACCCTACCGTCCCAAAGTCGACCATAGCAACCAAAGGGCGGCGACTCGAACGCGGAAAATATATAATACTTATTTCCTTCGGTTACTGCGTATCGAGCGGTTAAGGAGGCGAGTAACAGACTTTCTGAATGTATGATGCAAACAATTAAACAATAAACGATTTTCATTCGAAGATTTCTTTAATTCCCGTTAAATCAAGGTAAAAACTGTTTATTTACAGCGTGTTGTACCACGCTAAACCGATTGTTCCATACACATCCGCAATAGCATTTACTACGCGCGTAGTTTCCTCGTATCAATACGTCATACCGGAAAGGGAGAGTTCTCGATTGCAATAGGCATTAAGCCAACTTAACTTTAAAATTTGATTTACCGAACATAGTGTTTATAAACTTAAACAGTAATTAAACGTTGTTATAACTTCTTTTTACATTTTAACAAGTTTCTCTTATATCGGTCATTCTTCTTTTGATCAACATAGTCACATAAGTGCTCAAGAACTGCATAAACAAAACATTTGCCATTTGTTAAAATAGATTTCGACATATATTTTACTATTAACAGATTTTACAAAATTAGCGTCAAATCTGGACGGGGTTTTCCCACTGAACATTTGTATGTCACCTGCCGCGTTGCGCGCGGACAATTCTGATGCGATACGTTTTCTTGCAACATTTCCTGAGAATCGGGAGAAGGTGAACGTTTTCTTTGATAATTAATCAAATAAATGTGTTTACACTAGCGCAGTTATCTGCTTGCATTTTACCAATGCAATGTATGGAATATGGATACATTTGAATTATTTGAGCTGAATTAAGATTGTTATCCCTATTTTGGTGTGTGTGTATTTATTTTCAAGCGTAGAAATGTTTGTGAAACAAAATACAAGGAGCGCATGACGTCATCACGAGAGCCTCGTTCTAAATGATCGATACCGAAAAATGCTCGATATGAGGGAACCCGACGATAATTTACTGAATATATAAAATACACCTAAGTGTTACGACTGAATGATAAAATTAATAGAAAAATAACAAATAATATTTGTTCGTTATGGATAATTCCAGTTCAATTCGCGAATATTGACACGACATGATGGAGTTAAAATAAAAGTCAATAAAAGGTAATCAATTTTCGCCTATGAAATAAATCGTTTAAAATGGAAAGGGATTAAAGTGTTACTGTGCATATTTTAAGGGAAATTAGAGCAAAGATGACAAGCAATACTAATTTGAGTTTGTAAGTAATCGTCTGTTAGTTTCCTGGGTCCTATACAACAATTTTAAAGCATCACACCGTTACAGAGGTAGGGTACTTCATCATGTGCACACAATTAGATACATTACCATGATTAATTAAGAAAATATGGCAATAAAGTAAACACCCGTCACATCTATGTACATTTAAAGGTAATTTTTTAGATTTATGATACTATGTTTGCAGACAAGCTTTATATTTTACTTCGAACATTCACCTTTTATGTTCTATGAAATTTTGTTTTCGCGGTCTCAAATACGTGGAATTTAATTAAGGCGTATAATTTTATAGAATTCAGACCCATTAAACTGTATTTAAAAAGGTTTACTAGTTTGATATTTGATTGCTGTTTGTTTACAGAAATATAGCTGTGTGATGTTTGAACCCCGCTTGGCATCTTCGCAAAACGGTACGATACTTCCCTATTATTTTTAACTAAGCCGGTGCGAACTTAGAACGATAGTACAGTAAGAAAGAAAACAGGTTCAGCAACTACGCAAAACGATTTTGTTTGAATAAGTCAACTGCCAAGATTACAAGGGTGTATTACACGACTTTCGTTTCCAGACGTTATCTTGTGACAAGTAAGACCGTTTAACTCAGCAGGAAAGTAAGAACATAAACATTTACTCTAATTTATGGACAACATATTAAAGACCATTGATGCTGTTTTAATGTTTTATTCGTTTATAAAGCATAAAATTTAACTCAGATAACTCGGGACTACTGATCACCCAAACGGGTACGCTTGTTGCAACGGAAAAATGGTGTTCACTATAAAAAAATAAACTTAAGATTAACTATTATTTTATTTAAATGGACATATATATGTTTCCGAAATATTCCGTTTAACATCTTATATATAATGTGTAAATATTATTAGAATGAAAGACAGAGTCTTATATGATTATTTATTTGACAGAAAAAACTGTCAAACGCACACATAGCACAATTTTTGTCTGACGCGAAAACTGAAATAATACGGACAAACCCTACAAAGTGTACTTTTTGAGTAATTGCAGGGTCCAGATTCGGACTGACAAAAAAACGGGCAGAGGGACGGCCTGGGTGTAAACCTTAAGTCATACGGATTCCCGAAATGGAACCGGATTTGCGAATCAAAGAATTGCCCTCGGATACGGGACACAAATGTTGCCAACGAGACAAAGTTGGCTTGCTCGATTACTTAAGTGAAGCTAAATCGTTTAATTGTAGATATATTTAAAAGTGTGAGGTTGATCGCTCTAAAACCGGTTTAAACCCCCAATGCTTTGCATTGACCGTTCCAAGGTTGTTACCCCAGCTGTATTCTACTATGTGTGTATGTTGTTTCGTATTGTGCCATACTGTTTTGGCAATTGGTCACTTGCCATAAATAAAAGAACACGAACTTGTGTATAACAAGAATGCAATACTGATGGAGCAGCTTGAGTTTCACTTCTTTATATTGACGGTCATCATTTTCTGGAATGCGTGGACTGAAGGTTGACGACAATATGTTTTTTTTATTTGTTTTATTCAATATAAAACATAAAATGTAAATATGTGCATAAGCAAGAACAAAAGTGGTATAATACAACAGTAATAATGTCAAACACATATTATACATAATATGCTAGGATATACTGGTTTTTTTTTGCTTTGGTTGCATGTGGTGTATGCTGTTATGTTTAAATGTAATAATCAATTCTATAGATGAGTTGCGTTGACGACAATATGTTGATGTATTTTTTTATTGTATTGTTAAAACGAATAACATCAAAAATACTATCGGCGTAACAATAAAGGAACCTTTCACGGTTTGAATTCTAGAAAAGCCATTTAAAATGTCTTTTAAGCATGACACACCTTATAATTCTTTCAGAAAATACATTTCAAATAAACGCTTCAATTGATTGTGACAATAACACACCATGATGTGTCAGCTTACAATAATATATGGTCTATTGTAGCTCAGCAACAGTCCATAATATCATTAATTATTGGTATAAAATGACTAAAATGCAAATTAACAAAAAATCGGCAAATCAATGACGCGTTGAAAGTAGTTAATCCGCATTTTTATATACGACACACAGTGATAGAAAATATAAGGTTAATGTCTTTGTGTACTAGAATGTATCAAACTACATGACGAAAGGTAAACGCGGTAGTTCTGGCTGAGTTGGCTTTATCCTACAACACGTTTTAAGTAAAGTGTTTTTTCATTTGATAAATAATTAAAAGCGCTTAAGTGTTAAAAATAATTCTCACAGTTCATTAAAGCAACAGAAGTTTAACATTACTTAGCTATATGCAATCGATTTTTGATGTTTCCGCAACTAGTAATAGTCATTCACCATTCCTTGCAAAAGTGGTGTTAAAAGAAAAGAAATTTGGTATACATGTACATCTCGATTGAAATTTTCTAATCAAGTCAACTGGTACACCCTACAGTAGTGAATGGAAGCTTTAATTTCAATATAAATCCTTTAACCTTTCATCCAAATAATTCATCCATAAACACACATGGCTGATCTTCACAAATATGGTTATCATTTATCTTAAAAATATTTTTAAATATTAAGAATAAAAGTAAAATAACTAAATGACAAAAATAACAATTTTCTACTTGCTATAGCTCTAGTCATCATCTCCGTGACGTTATTCATTAATAAAATTATGTTTGTGAAAGTACATGAAAACATGAAATATTTTAAAAGACCATCATTTGCATCCATTTAAGTAAAAAAAAACAACTGTAACATAACGCACGCAAAACGCACATTTGGGGCATTATTGAGTTGATATAATAATCGAAATTTGTACCAGGTTTCATACATTCTTGGATAGGCGGCCACCTGAATCAACATTTTTATAGCCTCGGGTTATCAAATCCGGCCACGAATATTTGCTTACCTTATTTGTCAATCTTCGGTCATTTCCGTATGTATTCGTTATGTGTCCGTTGCAAACGTCATAGTTATGTTGCAGACACGTGACTTAATAAACGGCCAATCAGAATTGTACACGTAGACACGTGACTTTACACGGCCAATCAGAATTGAAAACGAAACAATTATCAAAGCTTTCCTTGTTTATATCTATGTCTTACTTTAGCTGTCGAACATAGAAGGCGCGTTATTGTTTGCTTTCGCGGGCTGGGCCCGTTGCGGGCTTCGCATGTATCTTGTATTTGACAAACATTTTGGAAACGTTGTGTTGTGTTCATAAGCAGAAATAAAACGCAAAGAACACAGAATTGGACTCTGTGAACGTTTATGTATGTGTTATGGTACACAACAATAAAACTAAGTACATATGTTCAAACGTATTAACATTGTCTAGGCTGTTCTTCTCTTTCTGATATCAAAAGAAACGTCCAATAAAGTAAAAGTTATACACGAACAAACTAGAGGCACCTTTAATGTGTGTCCATTGTAACATTTATTTAATAGATTGTACTTGGCGATTCTCGTTTTTTAACAGAGGTACTATTTTATAATTGTTTGATAGACCACCGTGACCACTAACAGTTTTCACCCGGTAAATATGCAGTTCTCGTTCAGGTGGTGAATTGGTTGTCAAGGTAACATTAAAACCGGGTACTTTCGAAAAGCCTCGTTTGTACAAGCCCCATTCGGTGAATTGCTTAATTTTGCAGTTTAGTGCACCACGCAAAAACTCCACGTAAAACGGTCCTGGATACGGACCTATAAATAGATAGCATTTTCAAAGTATATATTGTCGGTAAACATGCGACCAAGCTAAAATATGAAATTTATATATCATAAATATTCTCAACATATTCATATAGGAACTGTTTTAATATTAAATTACCTTGTCCTGTATTGGCAATTTCACGCACCAGATCAGTAAATGAATTACGAACACACTTTTCCATCGATGGCGACCCAGTTTGTTTAAACGAAATGCTATGTATTTCAAAAAAGCTTTTGGCGTCGTTTACTTTGGAACTGAACTCACCTGTCAACTGTAAGAAACATACGTATTTTTATAAGAATGGACGTTAAGTATTGCAATTTGCATGACAGAGATAGATCTTAACAAACCAATCTAACAGATGTACTGAATTGTCTTTGTGAGTAGTTTGAGGCGTTGAAATGAATCATATGTAGTCTTAGCATGTTTACATATATAAATATTACGGGATCTCTCATTTGGATTAAACATGTAAATTGTACATTTTCAATGGATTTACATCATCCCAACTGCTTGAAACATTCTAAACTATGCTAGTTTATGTAATATATTATTTTTTTTGTAATACTTTTTTCACATATGTCCCAAAGTTTTGTAGAGCGTAACGCATTGCAGCTAAACGTATGATGTATTTCATGTCTGCATTCCCGACAAGCAGATAACTCATGAACTCATACATGCATGAGATTTCTTTACCAGGCATCTCATAGGCAGTAAATCCCTCCACTTTGATTCTGGTTAAAATAAAGCATACATTTTTTATGTGCACATATATATTTCATGGAAATGAATTTTATTTTTGATTATTGTATCGCCATGTCCCAACTCTCATGAGTCAACTACGTTAATTAGATTGATCTACCGGACTACACATAATGCATATGAATAACCTTCGAAATACACGCCCCCCCCCCCCCTCTCACACACACAGATACGTAGGCATGTACGCAAACACTGTAATGATTGGAAGAACCAGTAGACAGTGATATAAAGTAACGCATCTCGATTGTTTTGTTCATTGATGCCCAGTTAATCGATCGGATTATGCAACCACGATGTTCCTGACCAAGGCCAGGAATAACTCTGGCGATCTATTTTAAACAATCATAAATTACAAACAAGCATAGAGCTCGAGTCTTATGTAGGTTGTACATTTATTTGTACAAAAAATGTTCAAGACAAAATATATGTCATTAATTGTTAAGAGAATACAAATAAGGAAAAATGTTTCTTGGGTAAAGAAACCTCGATTTATATGTATAGACATACGCAGTGTTAATTGGGTATTTTAAAATGATGCGTTATACAACAATCGCGTCTAGTCAATACACGTATTTGGCTAAACCACACAAAAACACTTACGTTTTTATGGTCCGCGTCGTGTCCGGTTTAATTATGTCTTTTTCTTTCAGCTTATCAAATTCAAATAAATTCGCTGCGTTGATCATATCTAAACATTTGCTTTCCTCAAATACGTTTTCCTTCTTCAAAAATGTGTAGATACCCTCACAAAGTACCTGTGAAGGAATATTAACACAAAACACGAAGTCAAGCCTGCATGTTATAACGAACTTAAGAATACGTACACCCAATTTACTGTAATTTACGCAAATGCCTGCTTTTAATCATGATTCCGCATATCATTATTATTTGAATATTAAATGTTTAATGATATACTAAATTAAACAATCACACAAGAAATTTATTTTTTGTAGTAATTTTCCTAAAACCATGATTAAAGTGAAGAGTTCGAACATTTGATAATTTAACGATAACCATGAAAGTTGCAGGTATGAGAGTCATTACTAATATCACTATGTAATGGTCAAATAGCAAGATGACGCAATACTTGTACGAATAGCTTAAACAATTATATCCGTAAACCTACCTGCCCAAGTAAACCTTTGCTGTCCGATTCTGTGGTAGAGATGTCGTGTAAAGGTTTATCACGGACTAAAATATATTAACCAAACAAGAATTGTTCGTTCGCAATGGAACTCAATATTTCTTATTATAAGCTACACTTTCAATTACAACTGTTAATAGTTTCATACTGGATGTAGGTTCCGAAATAGGCAATGTAACTGTTTAGCCTCATACAACAGGCTTAATTTTTATACGGCATATGCAAATTTGCAAACATGCAAAAAGGAAACCTTGTGTTATTCTGCAATAATTACCGGCGAGGTTACACATTCCGAACATCGGCTATCAACAAACAGTTGAACAGGTACATATACCTGTAGCGTGATAATCGCATTTGTATCCATAAAAGTCACACACCAATATACTCTAAACATGTTAATTACATTTACTAAGTTTCCATATGCTCAAATTACTTAAAATATCAATATAAATGTCAATAAAAAAATCCAAACTATGGAAATCCAGTTACAGAATGTGGTTTTGCTCATAAGTATTCGTTGTTTTTATCGGTGAATCGAAAATGTCATACGATGTTAAATTTACACGTGATTGTTGTTGTTTCCGTTTCCGCTGAAGCTCAACACAAATTGAATTTCAATGCAGTTCATGCAACCATTGATTTGTGTTTCCGTGAGCACGCTTCAACGGATAGTTTGTAATCGGAAAACTGAGGTACAACTTATCGACAACCGTTGCTAGGGCGGAGCTTCATAAGTGATAGTTCGCATTTAAGAGACAGTGAAAGATAAAGACTTAAGAGTTTAGGCGTTAAAAGCTATTAAAAAGAAACTTTTATGTCTTCGAATATTTAACGACCGGAAATTTAGATGCGTGGTATAATATACCACTGGTAAAACATCACTGGTGCTTAACACTCGTACGCTTTTCAACTTCCGGTCGATGTTTTTTCAATAATAAACTATGAAAATTTGTCGTATTTTTAATATCCACAAGTCAAAGAATGTTTTTATATTGTTTAATAAGTTTCTCAATATCTGTTAGGAACTATTGAGCGTTGTGTGTGTATTTATCTTGATTATTTAAATTATTTCAGTCCTTTGTACGAACCTGAAGTGTTTTTGTTTTCAGGTGTTTCTATCGCGGTTGGTATGGATACTACTTTATCTTTCATTGGATCCACGCCTGATGTAAAAAAATGACACAATTTATTAATGCAAATGCAAGTTTTTGAAAAGTGTAAAATAAAGCTGTACCACGTTAGGTTTTATACATTATCTAAGTACCGAAGACAAAAAGTTAAAACAAGTGGACATGAAGAGATGAAACAGGATCTTTTTTATCTAATGTAACCCATTGTATTTCATGACGTTTTGGGTCTTTACGTTTTGAATTGCTAAGTCATATAACAACGAATATCAGTTTAGAGTTAATATAAATGCACATATTTTATTATCCTTTATTACACTTTTCATTATCTGAGTCCAATTAAAATGGGAATGAACACAGACGGAAAAAATAAATTATTAAAAAACCACTGAATTATGTGTAAAGCGCGTGTCGTATGAAGCCAAACTAATAAATGTTCGAACCAGGGATGTCGCGGGGTTCAGTTACGGCCGTCGCGGTGGATTGTGCACCACTGTCTCTATCCATAGGAATAGCGGCTGAAAATATGTTCAATAAAATATATTTATATTTAAAATTTATATACACTAAAGTCGGTGTGTCAGTTTGTATGTTGGTCCAAATTGGTTTCCAAACAATACGAGAAGAATGTTTTCACATACACCCATGCCATTGATAGGTTCTTTACATAGGAGCAACGGAAGACGACTAATAATCTTGAAATGAACAAGTCAAAGGAAAGGTCACAGGGGCTTTTGACATCAAATCAAGTCCGCAGAATATCTTAAGAATGGTATGACATATGATCATGCACAGTATGCACATAAATCTAGGGTTTTCTTGTTTTAAACGAAGACGTCAATAGATTTTAAATTCACTTAGTCAAAGGTAATGGTCACAGAAGCTTGTAACGAGATATTAGTTTTGTACTACAACATGTATAAATTAATAATAATTTGCACCATCTGGGGAAAAAAATATGCTTGTTTATTTTGTAGTCGCTGGTTTAAATATAAAGATCAGACAATGACAATAACAATGCAAAGATCAGAGAAGCCTGTATCAATTACCTGGACTATGGATGATATTTATACGTACGATATTTTTTTATTGAAATGCGGTTATTCGGGAGGAAAGACACATGGATTATGAAGTCAGCATGTCAAATGTCACGGTAACAAATAATGTGTTTTCACGTTTCAAATATAGTTTGACAATGTAACACACGTTCATCAGAGCTCCAGATAAGGTTTTGTGAAATTTGTTAACGTTACTACAAGATCTTCAAAAATCATTCTTAACTCTGAAATTTTATTCTTAACGTTACTACTGAGTTTTGGAAAATAATTCTTAACATTTCTAAATGACCTAAAAATAAATAATAATGGTTATTTTCATGCAAAAAATCAAAATAAACATACTAGCAACTTTATTTATACGAGTTCAACAGTGTCTAGTCAGTATTATACAATTTTATTTTTCAAATACCTTCATATGCCCAAACTGTGCTTCGATTGCATGCCTTCGATCAATTTTTACATATTTCACAATTAAAACGGGTCCCCCCTATAAATCTTTTCAACGATAAGCTACGGGAATTGTCCCTTCCACTCGTTCAATGTTCTTTTGTTTAAGTTTGGACCCGTCGTGTCGCAGTTTTTTTAGCTTTTTCCGACTGTGTCGGCAACTGAACATACAGCATCGTATAAGATCTTTTCTATAATGTCTTTCTTAACATTCAACTTCGGCTCACTTTGCGTACAATATGTTAAAGCGTGTTTTTGCACGCTTTGGAGTTTTTTTAAGACGCTCTCTTGGCGCCGCCATTGTTTTTTACAGAGAGACTGTACACGCCGCTTTTATTGGAAAAAATGCGCTTTGTTAAACAAACCCGATAACCATTCTATATAAGCACCGAAAAGATCTTTAATACGCGAAATTCTCTCAAAAGAATCGATATGAACCGATGTTTAAATAATATTTGTAACTTGATTTTGTAATTCTTAATGGTACGACAATATTTTAAAATAAATACGTATAATAAATAAATAAAATAAAATAAAGACTTGAAAATAATTCGAAATTACGAAAATACGACCCTTATCTGGAGCTCTGGTTCATATAAACTGACGTACTACTGAATCAGGAGAAAGGGAGGAGGCCATTTAAATTGCAGTTCTCTTGGTCAAATGTAACTGGACTGCATGTTAACTAGTATTTCTATCAATAAATCAATTAAATTTCGTATGTCAAGTTATTTTTAGAAACTGTGTTTTTTTCCTTTTTACATAATTACTATGTGCATACTTCAGTGGAATTGTTGTGATCTAAAATCTGATAATAGTCGTCATCTTTGGTTTATATACATATTTTGTCCGAATATGACGTGCCGTTAGGAACTTATGTAAAAAACGGAGGGTCTACTCTTTCAGTTGCTAATAGTGAACCAACAAAATAACTGCTGCTAGAAAACCCATTAGATGTCAGGTTTGAAATTACTTAATTCACATAAACCTACAACCCTTTTGTATTGTGTTTCTATCTTGCTGTAAAGTGTACGTTCGGGATAAAAATGCTTAGTTAAACACCTTCTTGAACCTCTCCTTTACCTTATTGACATAAACGCCTATAAATCTTTAAAGGGAATTTCATAGTAAAACAAATGGTAAAGGTAACGTTATGGAAAACATCATAGATAATTAACAATGGTTTCTTTAAACCGATAAATAACTGATAAATTTTAATTTTATTTACATCCAGCGACAGGTACCTTTTCATGCATAAAACTTTATTTTACACATCCAGTATTTTTCTTGGATTTTGATCGATCCGCGCTTGATGATCAGTGTGGAAGTGACCACTTCCCATTGCTTTAAACTTTCGGTCGAAGATCCATGAGCAGTTTTATATTGGTATTTTGAATAAGTTGATACAATAAAAAAAAGGAATTGCTGTAGGTCCAGATGGACTGTATTGCAAATTTTATAAACATATTTAACCTTAATAATTAAATCTATTTCTTAATATTGTTTATAGTATTTGGTTAACAGGCATGGTTTCTAATATATAAAAATAATTTTTAGTTATTCTTCTACCAAATCCGGAAAAGAATCTTCCGATCTTTCAAAGTATAGGTATCTTACATTAACTAGCTGTTTTTGTAAAGCTTTCGAACGTTTAGCTAATGAATGCCTTATTTGGTATTTACAATCAAAAGTTGATTTAGTTTTGTTTTACAAATATCCAATCAGGTTTTCGAAAAACCTAAAGTATCAATCATCACCGAGTTCGTCTAGAAACTTGTATAAGTTATTATTTTGTAAATAAACATTAAGTTTTGAAATGGCATATCATTTTACCTGTTATTACATGAACAATGAAAACAATTTAAAGGAATCATGATTTTAATGGAATATAACTCATGTTAATTGCTAGTTTCCTTTGAGAAAGTTCGGGTTGGTTGTACCAGTTCTGAAAACCGCCGACTAGAGCAATGTGTGCCTCAAGAAATTAAACGTTCGATTACACGTTTTGACCTTAACACTATTACTATTGCAAATGGTCTAAATCCAGATATTGATTGCCTATTTCTATCAAATAAAATCTAAATGAACAATTTAAAACCAACTACAACACAACTTTGATCAAAATGCCTTATGGAATACTGAAAAAGGCTCCAAATTTTTAAATTTAAGCACTCAGTGTGCTCATGTATTCCCGCTAAGAAAATTTTACTAGTGTATATTTTAATTTCCATAATACCTCGTGTTGATGAAGAAAAGTTTCTTAAGTTTTTTTTGGTTATAACTAACATTTGTTCCACACATTTAACAACTGAAAACATTCATATATCATTAAGTTTATTGAAGATGTTTTATCGCTGGATTCTAAATCCAGATGTTGATTGCCTATTTCTATCAAATAAAATCTAAACAATTCAAAACCAACTACAACACAACTTTGATCAAAATTCCGTATGGAATACTGAAAAAGGCTTCAAATTTTCAAATTAAAACACTCAATGTGCTCATGTCTTCCTGCTAAGTAAATTTTACTAGTGTATATTTTAAATTCCATAATAACTGTTGATGATGAAGAAAACTGTCTTCAGATTATTTTTTTTTATAACTAACATTTGGTCCACACATAAAAAAAACTAAAAACATTCATATATCATTAAGTTTATTGAAGATTCTTTATCGTTGGAATCTGATGCAACAACTTTGCTTAAATTATAAAGACGAATGTTCTATTAAAGTTCGACTATGGCTAAAGTGTTAAAGATTCATAAACATTCCAAATAAACTAATGTTTTGCAAAACATTTCGTAAAAAAGCATGCGTTCCTTATAACAGTAGACACAATTAAACAATATAAAAAAAATCTTATTTTTATTTTTATGGGACAATATATTCAATGTGGATATCCCGCGAAGATATCCGAACATTTACGAGCGAACGCGAGACTGGCAGCGTTGGAAGCACGTGTTCGTGAGAAAAAAATATATGTACATTTACGTGTCTTCTGTTTGCTAACAAATTGAAGAAAAAAAAACGACACTCACGAGACGCCGTTGCATCTGCTGGAGATGTATTCTCACGGTTTGCTGTCGCTTTCCCATCTGTGTCGTTTGTAATCTGCGATTCAGATCCTAAAAGTGGTTGGAAAACACAATAATGACTATTTTGTGATTGCATACGTGAATATACCATATATTTTACATAATATGTAGTTTTATCAAAATCAACATCATTCTTCAACACCTTACCAAAACTGTTGAATGACAGAGCGTTCCCAAAACTGTTGAATTACAGAGCGTTAACTAAAAATGGTGAATTACAGAGCGTTCCCAAAACATAAGCACATTCGAATCTACTGACATGCCACACAAATCATGCGTATTAGAATGTGCAAACATCCCACGTCAGTAGGTAACTTTTATTTGGAATAGCTTGCATAATGTATTTATAGTGGAAATATTTGTTAAAATTGATCTTCCAAACTTTTACAAAGTAAGTGTACGTTATTTTGTCTGCAAATTGTATAAAGAATAACCGTTGCATGGATAATTTATGTGTGAACATATACTCATTACAGTTAAAATATAATGTACACATTTCAAGTTCTTTTTCCTTCATGATCGCAAAGCAATGCTATTAAAATTTAACAAAATTGAAATAAAAATAAAAATTAGGATTAATTCGGAGTCGCAAATGAATATGATGCGACTAAATCGCGTATTTGCACAGAATGAGACTTTCAACATTTCATGCAGGAAATCCCATTAGGATTTTTTACAACAATAACAATAGTAGTTACAGATGTTATAAGTGTCCTTATTATGTTGCTATAAAACATATGTCATATTTTAAATCCAAGGACCCATTAACCGATGAGACAAACATGTAGTCATGGGACAGTATTCACCGACAAATTGACAGACAGACTCACGTATAAAAAAATAAAGATTGCATATGTAATGTTCTTATAGTATAATACAGTTAAAAGTGACATTAAATTGTACACCACAAACTTCACTTCGTTAAGAGCGTTTATTTTTACTTTATTATTATCAGAATTGGTTGGTGAATACGGGTACGGATAATTTCGCTTTCGAATCAACCAATGGTAACATAATTACCACACAGTGTTCAAAATGATAAATAATGTGTTGCATCGTTTTCTGTTAAGGCGCATAAACAGCGCAAACATGAACAGCTCTTTAAGTAAACTGCTTACCTTTAATTGGAGATGGTCAAATGGGTCAGGAGGTACGTTTTTTCTACCGCATTTATTCAAGTGTTTGTTTATAATATTATTATTTCTCAAAATTTTGATTTCAAACGACATATTGCAAAAACAATCCATAAAATCACATGTAAAACAATATTTATAAATCGTTCAAGTTAAATTTGCAAACATTGTTAACTTTTAAAACATTAATATTCTAAAGATCCTATCACAATTAATAAATAAAAAGGATGCTAATGATGTTAAATATCCATATACATTAAATCCTGAATGAATACATTAACATAGCTATACAAGAAGCACACTCGAAGTATATTTTTCAAGATCCATTATTTTATCTATCTAATGTTTAATTTATTCAACAAAGTCTGAATAAAAATGGGAATGGAACTTTTAATTCATTTTTAAGTGCAATTAGGTTATCATTCCGTACTTTATTGTCGATAATGACCGGAAAACGCTGAATGACGAGATTTTCGTACATTTGCATATAGGGATTTACTTACAATTAACATCACAAATATATGGTACTTACGTTAAAAAGACGGTATAAATATTAAGTTTAATGAACAAAAATATAAAAAGTGTATCACTAAAGACATGATTTTCATAACGGATTTCTCTCGTGCGAATTCAATCACATTTATAAATCGTGTTTGTGACGCCATTTCTAAACACGATGCACGAAGGCTTTACTGATTTTCCTATTACTTACATTGATATATGAACAAAATCGACTCTATAGTTTAACAACTTAAAAAGTACGTTCTAAACGTTTAATGAAATGACTGGATTAGAGTCTGGTCGTTTTATTTAAATTTCAAGTTGCTGAAAAAGATATTGCAAAAATGTAACGTAATTACACATTGTTCGTGGAGAACAAGCAGTAACAAACAGAGTTCATTTCTCTTTTCATCGCGATTCATTTCTGTTGAATATTTTCTAATACAACGCTTGCTCATGTTCGTGAAAAACAATTTTACAGCACGGCGGAAAATATGGCCGCCACGACAAGAAAACGTGACTGCTCTACTCGAATGTCAAACTTAGACTATCTTTTTAGAAAAAATGAATAATCAAAACTGACCAAACAAGCTGTATACATTTTCTGCTTGGCCTTTATAAATATGTCGGTTGATCGACTCTTTTCTGTTCCGATATAACGAAGCGGTCGACAGGTGCTAGACAAAAATTATCTTATTTGACCATGTCAACGAAAATGTGTGATGGCTTTTCAAGGTAAGTTAAATCGGACTGTGTTTCATAACAAATCTTGTTTGACATCTTTAAGTATATTCCTATAGGCAGTCACGTTTGGATTTGCACCGTGATAACCGTGGTACATTTTAATGTTAACTTAATTACGTTCTCTTATGGTGTGGTGAACATTTTAATTAAGATTCTATAATTTTATTTAAACCATTATTTTCTCTATAATTGAACATATATTACATTCTATTCTTTATAATTAAACATCTATAAATATCTCCAAAATTCAAAAATCCTATTTATGAAATTATGGTTGTTGTGATAAAATATTTAATTATAGTTTTCTACAATTATTAATTTATAACAAAACTACTACTTACACAACTCTCTCTCTCTCTTCAAATTAATTTTTTCGTATTTTATGATGGGAAAAGAATGTTATTATGGAATATCTACGAAGATATAACTAAATCATTCAAATTTAACTATTGATCTACTAAGTACATGAACAGTTGTTGATATAAATACATGCATGATAAAAAATCTGCGGATATGTTACGATTTTGAACCACGTCTATGCTGAAATAAATAAATGTTGTTATTGTTGTTGTACAATCTAAATGTCAATCGAAATGAATGAAGCACAGAGCAGGTCCAAAGATTTTATTGTTTTCTAGCTGAACGTCTGGTGTCGCAGATGAAGTATTGAAGATGTCGCTCGCGGCGATTACGCTGTTGCTTTTAAGTCTGGTCTGTCGATGATGTAGTATTGAAGCTGTCGCTCACAGCGGACACACTTTAAGTCGGGCCGGTTACTGCCGACGCGAAGATTAAGATCGATCCGTCTCTAAGTAGTGTAGGCGAATCGGGTCTTTCCATGTCGCTGTGACGATTAAGATCAGCCGATTGTCAACTCGTCCTTGGCGATTTGCGTGCGTTTGGCGATTCTGATGTGATTTCCGATGTTCATATTGCGTCATCTATTTTCGTTTCCGTTTTATTCATCGTTGTTGTTGTTGGCGTTGTTATTTATATTAATGATTTTGTTTCCATCGTCATCGTTTCTCTTGGGACATGAAGATTTTCATTTGGTCAAAATGCTTACAAGTAATAACTATGGCAGTTTTTCTCTTGATGTCTTAAGCCTCGGGGATATTATTCCGAATACGTTATCTACGCATTTCAAACAGTTGAACGGCTGCATCTAGCTTAATAGTGTTAAAATTCACAAGTATTCCGTCCAGTGCTGCGTCACTTTTTGTCCTTCGAAATCTGCTGGCGTTGAGTTTTCTTCTCGCAAAAAGGACCATGCGTATACTTTGAGAGTAAACGCAGTGATGTCCCCATGCTTTTTATGTTCTTTAAGTTGTGGCTTAACTCCGTTGTTAAAGGCGTTGTTTCGCGATGTCCATAATTCATATTCGTAGTCTTGAAATATATTACTTTCCTTTGCATTGTGCTGATACATTGTTGAATGCGTCAGTTATTCAAAATAATGGCAACATTCATAAATATCCCCCCTTTATTTAATCTTAAATAGCGTCATGATAATGTATTCAAATGTTTCAGTAAATACAACATTTATTACATCAATTAATAGTGAAACACTTCCTAAAAAAACAATATCTTGATATATTGACATTTGACTTGCATGCCACACGCAAATTCTAGACTTGATTCGATATTATTTTGCCCTAGGGTATTATACTATAACAGACGTACCCCGTTCGTGTCTCAAAATCACAAATCTCATGTGTACCCTTATAGCTTGCCTTTAGGCATTTTTCTATTGACAGGTGTACCTGCTTGCTCTAAATTCAGGTCTTGTTCTCCTAATCGAACTATTCAAATAATTCTTATGCAACATCGCACCTTCTGTCCACAGCGTTATATGCTTTAATGGCACAGGGATAAATTCTCTAAATAATGAGGATGCCAAGGTTTTTATCACAACCCAGGATGCAGTATGTTCGCACGCTGATCAGTCAGCCATGCCCATAAAATATAATACAATAGCATGTTTCCTTCATTAACTCTCTATGTAACCTTAAGCAAGGGTAGACGATTAATCTTAGGTCCGTGCATCCTTTAACTATAAGGTACATTTATATTAGAAATTTAATGCAAATGTCGGCTTACTTTGTGCTTCTCTAGGTCTATGTGAGTCTGGCACAGTCTTTCCGCTCGTGATCTTCGTCTGAGTGTCAGTATCTGGGACACCTATAAAATATGTTCATGTGTATATAATATGAGTAATGTTAGGGTAATTTTAGGTAATATGTTTAAAAAAACGTTCAAACGACATACCTTTGCCAAAATGATCAGTGACAATTTTCAACTTTTCTGGATTGGATATGGTAGAATTTAAGGCCAAGTTTTCTGGCTTTTCCACGTTCGGCCTAATTGTTTGCAACTGTATTTCTTCTGAAACGTGAATTTGTTAAATACACTAATATCGGACAAAATCACAATTTAAATTGCTTTTATAATAAATAAAGTGTAATAAGTTGATTCAAACTTTCATTTCCTCATACTGTAAATAATTTGAAAGAATAACACTTTTCATATGTAGCTTTTGTACTTTGTTTAATGAAAATGGGATCACATTTTCGAACAAAAGAACACATTTTTCCATTTATTCAGTGGAATCATTTTTCCCGTGGATCGTTCCTTATTTTGTACATGTCTTTATTAAATTGCTATTGATGATTTATTCTAAGGATGAGTCAATTGTTGTTCTGATTGTGTTACAATATATTAATGTCTTCCATACTCGCAGGAAAAGTGTGCATTTACCGGCGAGATTACACATTCCGAGCATCGGCTACCAACATACTATGAACAGGTGCATGTACCTTAAGTGTGATAATCGCATTTGTATCCATGAAAGTCACACAATAATATACTCTAAACAAGTGAATTACATTTACTTAGTTTCCATAGGCCCCAATTACTTAAACAATATCAATATAAATATCAATAAATAAATCCAAACTGTGGAAATGCAGTAACAGCATGTGGTTTTGTATAAGTTGTTTTTATCGGTGAATTGATAATTTCACACGATGTTAAATTTACACGCGATTGCTGTTTTTGCCGTTTCCGCTGAATCACAACACGAATTGACTTTCAATGCAATTCATGCAACCATTGATTCGTGTTTCCATGAGACCCTTCAACGGATATTTTGTAATCAGAAAATTGAGGTACAACTTATCGACGGAACAACCGTTGCTGGGGCGGAGCTTCATAAGTAATAGTTCGCATTTCAGAGACAGTGTCAGATTAAAACTTAAGATTTTAGGCGTTAAAAGCTATTAAAAAGAAACTTTTATGTCTTCGAATATTTAACGACCGGAAATTTAGATCTATGGTATAATATACCACTGGTATAACATCACTGGTGCTTTACACTCGTAATTAAACTCGTACACATTTCAACATCCGGTCGTTGTTTTTTCGATAACAAACTATGAAACTTTGTCATATTTTTAATATCCAACGGTCAAAGAAGGTCTTTATAATGTTTATCGAGAATTGTGTGTGTGTTTATTTTGATTATTTAAATTATTCAAAACAACTTTGTACGAACCTGAAGTGTTTTTGTTTTCAGGTGTTTCTATCGCAGTTGGTTTGGATTCTCCTTTATCTTTCATTGGACCCACGCCTGATTTAACATATAATGACACAATTTATTAATGCACATGCAAGCTTTTGAAAAGTATAAAATAAAACTATATCACGTTAGGTTTTTATACTACAATATCTAAATACCGAAGACAAATAGTTAAAACATGTTGACATGAAGAGATGAAACAGGATATTTTTTATCTGATGTAACCCCTTGTATTTCATGACGGTTTGGGTCTTTATGTTTTGAATTGCTAAGTCATTTAACAACGAATAACAATTCAGAGTTAATATAAATGTATTAAAAATTTCATTATCTGAGTCTAATTAAAATGGGAATGAACACAGACGGGAAAATAAATGATTAAAAACCCACTGAATAATGTGTATAGCACGTGTCGTATGAAGCTCAAATAATAAATGTTCGAACCAGGGCTGTCGCTGGGTTCAGTTACGGCCGTCGCGGTGAACGATGCACCACTGTCTCTATCCATAGGAATAGCGGCTGAAAAACAATTTGCAATGCAAGTATTATATACTTATATTTAATATATATATATATATATATATATATATATATATATAAACTCAAGTAAAGTCGGTGTATCAGTTTGTAGGTTGGTCCAAATTGGTTTCCGAACAATACGTGGAGAATGTTTTCACATACACTCATGGCATTGGTAGGTTCTTGATATAGGAGCAACGGAAGACGACTAATAATCTTGAAATGAACAAGTCAAAGGGAAGATCACAGGGGTTTTTGACATCAAATCAAGTCCGCAGAATATCTTAAGAATGGTATGACATATGATCATGCACAGTATGCACATAAATCTAGGGTTTTCTTGTTTCAAACGAAGACGTCAATAGATTTTAAATTCACTTAGTCAAAGGTAAAGGTCACAGAAGCTTGTAACGGGAAATTTGTTTTGTACTAGAGCATGTATATATTAATCATAATTTGCACCATCTGGGGACAAAATATGCTTGTTTTGTAGTCACTGGTTCAAATATAAAGATCAGACAACGACAATAACAATGAAAAAGATCAGAGAAGCCTGTATCAGACAACCTGGACTCTGGATGATATTTATACGTACGAGATTTTTTGTATTGAAATGCAGTTATTCGGGAGGAAAGACACGGTGATTATGAAGTCAGCATGTCAAATGTCACGGTAACAAATAATGTGTGTCAACGTTTCAATATAGTTTGACACTTTAACACACTTTCATATAGTGGCATGCTACTTAATCAGGAGAAAAGGAGGAGGCCATTAAAATTGCAGTTCTCTTGGTCAAATGTAACTGGACTGCATTTTAACTGGTATTTTCTATCAAAAACTCAATCATATTTCGTATTTTAGAAAATTAGTTTTTTCATTTCTACATAATTTCAAATTGTATACTTCCGCGGAAATTTTGAGATCTAAAATCTGAAAATAGTGGTCTTCTTTGGTTAATATGACGTGCCATTAGTAACTTATGTAAACAAATAGGGGGTCTACTCTTGCAGTTGCTAACAGTGAATCAACAACAAAACTGCTGCTACAAAACCTTTATATGCCAGGTTTGAAATAACTAAATTAACATAAACCTATAACACATTTTTCATTGTGTTTCCCACCTTGCTCAACAGTGTATTTTGGGGAATTAAAAAGCTTAGTATTAAATCCTTAGTTAAACACCTTCCTGAACCTCTAACTTTATTTGTTGACTTAACTCCTATAAAACTTTATAGGGCAGTTCATGGTAACACTAATGGTAAAGGTAATATTATAACGTTATTGACAAAATCATAGATAATTTACAATCGTATCTTTTAACTGATAAATTATCAACTTATTCACATCCAGCGACATGTACATTCATAAAATTTTCTTTAACACATCCATTATTCTTCTTGGACTTTGATTGATCCGTGCTTCATGAACAGTGTGGAAGTGACCACTTCTCATTGCTTTAAACTTTCATTCAAAGATCGATGAGCAGTTAAATATTGACGAATGAGTTGATAATGTAAGAAAATGCAAAGAAATTGCTGTAGGCCCAGATGAAATTTATCATCAATTTTTAAACATATTTAAACTTAATAATTGAATCTATTTCTTGATATTGTTTATAGTATCTGTTTAACAGGCTTGGTTTCTAATATACATGTATACAAAGAATTTGTATGTCCCCTAGTCTATACTGGGGGACATATTGTTTTTGCCCTGTCTGTTGGTTTGTTGCTTTGTTGGTTTATTTGCGTTAATCTTTAACATTTGCCATCACTTTTGCAATATTGAAGATAGCAACTTCATATTTGGCATGCATGTGTACCTCATGAAGCTACACCTTTTGAGAGGTGAAAAGGTCAAGGTCAAAGTTCAAATATCTGAGGGGACATAGTGTTTCACAAACACATCTTTTTAGTTTTTATTTGACCAAACCCGGAAAAGATAGTTCCGATCTTTTACTTTATAGGTATCTTACATTAACTAGCTGTTTTTGTAAAACTTTCGAACGTATAGCAAATAAAGGCCTTGTTGGTATTTATAATCAAACGGTGGGGTGGTGTTTTCCAATCGGGTTTTCGAAAAACTTAAAGTATCAATAATCACCGAGTTCGTCTTGAAACTTTTATAAGGAAATAATTTGTAAATAAACACCAAGTTTAAAAAAGGCATATGATACTACCTGTTAGAAATGGAAAAATGAAAATTTAAGAAACTCAGAATTGTAAAGGAAGATTACCTATGTTAATTGCTAGTTTCCTTTAAGAAAGTTCGGATAAGTTGTACCCTTTCTGAAAACCGCCGACTAGAGCAAGGTGTGCCTCAAGAAATTATACTTTCCGTTTCACGTTTTGGCCTTTACATTATTACTATTGTAAATGCTCTATATGCAGGTTTTAATTTAATATTGTTATCACTCAAAATCTATATTAACTATTGAACCCCAAGAACAACACAACTTTGATCAAATTGCTACATGGAATACTGAAAATGGCTTCAAATTTTCAGTCCAACACTCAATGTGCCCATGTCTTCCGACTAAGTAAATTTTACGAAGACGCTCAAAGTGTATATTTTAAATTCCATTATACCTGTTGTTGATAAAGAAAACTTTCCTAGGGTAATTTTATTCAGTTTAAACTAACATATGTTCAACATATTAAACAACTAAAAAAAAAAAAAAATTTCAAATTTATTGAAGGCTCTGTATCGTTGGAATCTGATGCAACAACTTTGCTTGAAGTGATATTATGGGAATCTAACAGTTTATAGATGTATATATCGCAACCGTTGTTTATTTTTGATGTTTTCACTTCATATACACTTATATTTGTTAATGCATCATCAATATACCAAAAACAATATCCCGAAAAGAGAAAAATAATGCATTAGAATATCAACCGTACTTTCGTTTGACAACTGATCATGCATGTACGATGTGAACCAACTTTTAGATTAAATGCAGATTCGTTCGTACGACGCAAAGACACAATTTTGTTTTACGGATCATTTCGGCTTAGAGGACTGGGTGAGTCATGTAAATATCGTATATAAAATATATTTTTAATAAACAACTGGTAGCAAGATGAGTTGCAGATAATTGGTCAATAACCACATTTTAACTAACTCTTTTGACGTGTTTATTCGTTTCAGCTCAATTCAACAGTGAAAAATGCCCATTATATCACTTTAAATAATAAAAACGTATATTCTATAAAATTTTGACTATGTTTAAATTATTAAAGGAAAATATTTCGTTAAAAATAACCTTCTGTTAACTACGAAATTGCAAAAAAATTGTTCACTCACGAGACGCCGTTGCATTTGCTGGATATGTTTTATCACGGTTTGCTGTCGCTTTCCCCCCCGTGTCGTTTGTAATCTGCGATTTGGATCCTAAAAGTGGTTGAAAAAACGGAATGATGACTATTCTGTGCTGACATACATGAATGTACCATACATTTTTCATCAACACATTATACGATAACCTGTAAGCTGTTTCTCTATATATGTATTTTTATAGAATAACTCTTTCAACCTTACCAAAATCTTTGAATTAAAGAGCGTTCCCAAAAACATCAGCTAATTCGACTGACATTCCACACAAATCATGCGTATTAGAATGTGCTAAAACCACACAGCAATAACTAATTATTATTTTGAATATTTTGCATAATATATTGATACTGGAAATATTTATAATAATGTGCACAATATATTTACACTGGACATTCTTAGCTTTTTTTCATGTGTTAATGTAAACTGTTGAATAAACAATTGATTTTTTCCCATTTCGTTGTAAAAAATATATATTTTGTAATTGCCTAAATTTAACTGAATTGCTTCGTCAGTACGAGTTTTTGGTATACTAAAATAACTATAATAGTTTATTCCATATTTGATGCAAGTAAATATTATGTCGGTTGATGAAAAATGTCTTCAGTTTCCCGCTTTTTCAAAATCTAGTGGCACACTTTTCTTGAGATTATGGTATTTCAGAAAATCGTTGGTATACAACCCGTAGATTCTTTGTAATTTCTTACATCTATAAACTTTCTTCGCTATATAGTAGTTTATGTGTTCCACATTATCCACACCTTTAATACACCATTTTTTGTAGAAAAATAAACCATTAGAATGTTTTATAAATGAGTTATTCCAAACAATTTAGTTTGTTTTAGTGTCAACCTTATTTCAGACCTTTTGTGTCTTTTAAGAATAACCGATGGAATTCCGTGTGTTTATATCGTAAGGTTTAATGCGATCTTCTGAAACAAAATGATTAAAATAGCTTTCCAGAAAATTCTTATAATTTCTTCTTTGTTTTTGATTCAGATTGATGTATTAATCGTTTAATCCAAGTTGTTTTGAGTCAAATCCATCAATCATTTTTAAACAGCCATTTTTATATAAAATAATGTTATAGAAACGTTTATTTATAGGAAGTATATCCGAACATGGTCATGCATAGGGAATTTGTATAATATGAATAAGTTGTAATCATATTTCATAGCCCATATGTTTTACCGTTCAGCATAAAACGACTTACAGTTGTTTGTTTTTAGTGCCTTTCATACCGTCTAGTATGACTGCTGTTTTATTAATTGTATATTATAATATCAATATTAAAAGCACTGAGTTATTTACAAAGAAGAAATCTTTCATCATGGAACAAAGAGGCGAAACAGAGTGTTACCTTTTTCTGGCTGACGAACTTTACTTTTCTGTCGCCAAAGCAAAGACAATATGCGATGCTTATAGTCTAAAAGTATAGTGGTTATATTAAAATCACTCTTTCCCGTTGGTTTGTCCCTCTTTCAATATGTCCGTCTGTCCCGATAGTGGTTGGGAGGAAAATTCAACCATGCATGAAATATTTTGAAATAACAAATGTTCATCTATATGAGACTTTGTGTTACGCTCAAGAACCGTTTGGAAACCTCAAATGCCAATATAAAATCTTAAGGTCAGAGGTAAAACACATTCCTTCTTTCAGTATTTAAATAATGGCCCAGTCGGTGGGTCTTTCAAAGACATTAGTGTCTTCCTTCAAAGTTATCTTCCTACTATAATTTCAAGGTCAGATAGCAGAATTTCCTTTTTAAACGCGTTTCTCTCTTTTAATATAACCATGCATTAACGATGATTAAACTATACAAGAAGATATTGTAAGATCAAGACCCTTATTACTTTGAAGCTTATATTTGGAGATCAAATGTCAAAAAGCCACATTGATTTTGACGGCTATATGACTGTGTCAATGTGGTAAGTTGGAATAATTATTACATTCAGTGACAGCAATGGCTGTGTATTAAAGTAGCAGTACTATCAATTGTTTTTGTTTATTTATTGCATTGATTTATTAATTTATTAATATATTTATATTCACCTTTTAACTGCCTTCTGAATAGTATTGTAACTATTACGAACACAAATACTACCACAGAGAGACAAATCGGTATGATGATCTGCTTATAAAGTTGCTCATTTGTTGATGGTGCATCTAATGTTCCTGAAACGTAACAATATTTTTTATGTATTATTGGTAAACGGCACATGCTAACAGGTGTAGGACTGCATTGATGCAGGTCATGTAATTTAATTTCATTTCTTGAAATATAACGGTAATTACAAAGAGCAAGTCTGCTGCTAACCAGAAAAAAAGATATTTACAAAAAGAGGTTCAAATCTTTTCAGAATCCGAGTATGCTTTAATCACGCGGCTATTATTGAATTTACTTATATGTATGTTATGAACGTCATATAAGGGATATACGTTTATTCACAAGTTAAATATTCATATTAATGATCACATTGTTACGCGTTTCAAGTTTCAAATGCGCACGTCTCATTTTTACAGGTTGAATAGTTGACCACGTGTATTGTTAGAGCCGATATAAATAGAAACGTACGTTTAGTAAAAATACACTTAAAATGAACAGCTATTTATATAAAAATCCTTTAATTATTATAATTGATTTATGTATGTATTAATTTGTTTATACTTTAATGTATATAACATAATATATATGTGGCTGAAGCAGAAACCGTTATTTAATAAAATATATTATGTTGCTGTAAAAAATATATCATTATCTATCAATAATATATATGACATGAATTATTAAGAGAGGCATATATACATCTGCACATAAATACGTACTTATAGAAGTTGTTTGTACGTCGGTTAAATTAAGTTCAGGTCTGTCGGAGCTAAAAGGTCGTGTTCTGAAAAACAACACGTTGAAAACTTAGCCTTACACATAAATACTAGTCTCCGTTTCATATAATAATTAAGCCTAACTAATTGTCAAAGGCAGGACTTTTGCACATTATTTCGACTAACGACCTGTTTCTTACGTTGTTTCATTTAATAGAGCTCATGATTAATAAACTGTATATATATGATATATATAAATCAATCTTGAAATATAACATATGCCATTAAACAAACCTACCTTAACTAAAATCGTTGCATTAAACAATCCATAATAAAATCTAATATTACCTAACTTATTTCTTTAAACATCAATTCGCGATGTTATTAAAAAATAATAGTTCCTAGCTGACACAACTTCTAAGGAAGTAGTCAAACAATAACGTATATGTCTTCATGAAAATATAATAAGCTACATAAAATTGTATGAATGAATGAACACATTTTTCACTTACAATGACACCTCTGTACATATATCTGATTCTGGTTGTCTCGTATATCCAGTAGGGCATAGCATACCACATGTGTAATCTATAACACATTATTTAAAAACTTCTACAAGCAAAGTTTTGCATAAATTAAGAATAAATTACGATGTTAATCTGTTATAAATCAAATACCTATGCAGCCTTAACCACCACAGTTTCAATTGACAGAAAACTGTTGGTTCACGTGTGCTTTTCTTTATATGTATATTATCATTATGTAACATTACACTTACATATTCTAAAATTTCTTACAAAGCAAAAATATACTGACTTAATAACAGCTCCATGCCTTCTGGACATTTCTTCACGAAGCAGACTTCATATTCATAAAAACACATTTTTTGTGACCGCGCAGCATACCCATTTCTTGCATCACATCGACAATAACCGTCGGTCATCGTCAGTTCCGTATAATTTTGATTTCCACAGTCTATCTTGTTGTCCTGCTTTTTACAAAGGTTTTTCTTCAACATGTGACATTCACTGAACGTGGCCGATGAAGTGTTGTGGCGACTGTTGTACACGTTTTTCTTGTAACATGGCCGACAATTCACAGTTGCTTTACCTGTTGATTCTTGAACTGATAAATAAGGTTCTTCGCCTACGAAAAATCGTTAATACGAAAGTTTAGTCGTACATTAAATAGATTTGTGATTTTAATAAATTGGTGTTTAAATCTTTTAATGTTCATGTATTTAATAAACCATTAATTGCATTTTTGTTTAAAATGTGTATCTTGCAAACGTCATATAACAAATATCCTTATGCAATGAAGTTAAAGTCACTTTCTTAAACCATGCTGTGTTAATATTGCTGATTGGATTAAAAGATGTGAATTTTTTCAAACAGTTTACCTGACAAACAAAATATTTCTACAGCGCAAGCACTTGTGAACTGTTCCAGTTTACGCAGGTCTCGAGCACAGTGATATCTGGTTCCAACTGTGCAGTTAGCAAGCTTTGCTTGACAGTACCATTGGCAGGACCCCCATCGAGGACAGTTGCCATGCTGTCTAATAGGCTTCATGCATTGTTTATATTCGCAGTCTGGGCGATATCGTGATTGATATGTTGATAATTGACAAAGAATGCCCTGTATAATACATGAGAAGCTTTAATAATAAAACAATCAGAAACAAATATACACGTGCATAGTAAGCTGTATTACGACAACGAAGAATATATTAGGTATGCATAATTCAAATAAAGCAAAACTTACAGACATTTCTTGATATTGATCGCTGAAAAAAACTTACCAAAACTAACACGCAGATCACAGTGAAGAAAACAGCGATGATTTTCATTGTTTCCTTTTAAAGAAATGCACATAAAACATCAAGTTATAATTTTAATTATAACATATAATTTGCATTAAATGTACTATCACCTGATCGCGTTGCTGTCTTAAAAGAGGTATATATAGAACATCTACTTGATTGTTGCAGTATTAACATGTCATGGGTTACAAATTTCATCGGCCATCCCATGATGAGAGTAAACTAATACAGTATTTTGTATAATGTCGTAATAAGTTAAATCTATATAAACATGTTCATAACATCCAATGTAAAATATCTAAATGAATGGTTTAAATTCGAATGAGTATTTGATTGTTTAAATAGACACGTTCACGTACATCGATTTTAAATTATATACATGGTTTCTATGTTCAGGGTATACCATTTTAAAAAATGGCAATACAATGTATTGAAAGGGGTATGGCAATTTGTTTATTGGTGGTAATTTTTGTGCATATGTGCGATGGTCAGTAACACGATAAAAGCATAAAAACTAACTAAGTTCATTCATTTTATTAGTAAAAGGGGCTTTCAACTAATTATGACCAGTCTGACCAGTTTGAACAGATCTATGATACATTTGATACAGTCAATGCAATGGCTTCTTTTCTGTTACTTTTAGTAACCTCGGCATTGCTACGGGAACCTTACAACATGTCTGGTTAATCTGTAAGTCATGGATATCATACGTAGGTAAGCAAGATTATGTTAAACGGTGGATACTGTCATCCGCTTTTTGACCACTTAACCTTGCTGAAATATAAATCCACAGCATCGTCTTCTAGCCAATTAAAACATAGTAATGCACATGCACATACCTTTAACTAGCAAAAACCTTTACAATCCACACCAGGAATAATAATCCCGATAGTTACTTCCTCACCACAGTTTTTCAGTCAAAACCACCACTGTGACATTAACGTATGAAACTTGTTTATCATTCACCTGCGTGTAATCACACAAAGTTGACAAGATAGTAAATGTGCGCCGCCGTGAGTATTGTCTAAAGCTTCCGTTGTACATTCGTCAGTGCACTTGAGGGTTAAAGATAAACAATCCCAATCTTATATATGATTAGAATGGTTGTATAGTGTATAAACATGTTTATTTGTTTGTCTCATTTGATTTTGAACCATTAGATTGTAAGGTGTGCTCATGAATGTACGTGTGTGCATCTCATTGTTATTCATGTCAGTGCATAAGCTCTTACTCAAATCATTATCAATAGTTTTATCACACTCTTGGCTTTTAAAGTGACAGATATTTACCCCCTGAAGAGCCTTTTATTAAATACGTTTACCTTGTTATAGTTCATCGAATTTCCGAAAGTATGACATAATTTTAATTTAGAAACGTAACTTAATAGTCAAAATATGTATGTTTTAAGCCTTAAAGATCTTAAGATATTAGTGTAGCTCTTGTTAAAGTTAAACGATCAGACGGCTTACCTCAACTTATTGACTAGACTGTGTAATCGACGAGCGCAGAAGTGATCCGACGTAAAGGTATTGTTGCATTCCAGTTTTGGTGAAGTTGTGTTCACTGTGTGATACGGTGTTGTTGATAATATCATGTAGGAAACGATATCGCTTACGCAAGCAAGACAAAACCGGAAATGTTTACGTGAAAACCGGATCCATATCAAAGCTCTTTAATGTAGTGCTTACATGTTTTACGTATGAACTTCCCTGTTCAAAACACTTGATTTTTGACACCATATACAAATTCAAAATATACAATAACATAATTGATGAAAATAAACAAAACATAGATATCCGAGCAATACTTTTTCTCACGAATTAGGCAATCAAAAAGACAGCCCTGTTGACCCGTACTTTGTTGTTTATGCATTACCTGTTACTCTAGCAGTTCACACGGTGTCAACAACTCTGACCTAAACATAGATATAGAGCACTAATGCGCTTTTTCGGCATAGCTGTTTTACCCCAGCTTTTCACCTTAAATGACTTGTACATAACGCCATCAGACACGCATGAATATATTCGAATATTCCATAGGCTGATTCTATATTAAACCTCTTAACGTTGGCTACATCACTGATTCTGTGCTCGGCGCAAAGGATGTATCACTATTCAGTGTAAGGAATTCCGGACCACTCTCTTTATATTCAAACGACACAAACTGTGGCCCAGTTACAATAACGCATAAAAATCCATCTCGCAGAATTTTAGGGTCAGTACTCGTTCACTAAATCGTCCGGGGAATATATTATTAACTATCAATAAACACAGTTTTGCTTTCAATATGAGAAAACAAACAAATAGCATAGGGTCACGATAAGAGGAAAATCGTTTAATTATCCAACCACAAATGTTTGCCTTACTCGGTCAGCACGTCTGGAAATCGTTCTTAAACGCCTGGATAGGCTGCCCTTATTTACAAGTTTGCTATTTTGAATTCAATGTTTGTATCGAAAAGCATTGTGCTAAACTGTGCCATTTACAATTCACAATGAGATTTTAAAAGACCCGCGCCATGCGAAAATGGCGCCCATCATATGAATAGCCCACTCAGCTTGCGCATCTCTCAGTCTTGTCTGGAGATACATAATGAGAACATTACACATTTGTATATTTTATAGCAAACAGCATCGCCTCTGACCAGACTGCGCAAACGCACAGGTTTGGCTTAAGATACGCTGGCCAAAACGCATAAGACCCATATTCGCATGACGTGTCTATGAACGTGTACTTTAAATGTGTCGAAAGAAAACTGCTTGTAAATCAAATATTAACATACGATATATTTCGATGGTGAAGAAAAACGCTCATTATAAGGTATTTGGGGACAAATATGATGTGCGCCTCCGTAGTATAATTTTTATTTACTCGCACTAATTTGTGGTACTTCGGTAGAACAATTTTTATCTACGTACACTAATGTGTGGTTTGACAATGAAAACACACATTTCATGCGGTGAATATGCGACTAACAAGTTAACAAACACAATAATTTTGTTCTCAATTTAATTATTTGTAAACGATTGCAAACTTTATTTCAAAGTCAGCATTTACGCCGACAAGCTTTTAAAAAGATATTTCTTGTTATATTAAGTTGTTTTTTATATTCGGTTTTTGCGTTTATTAAGCATTTTTATGTTGTCTATACTATACCTGTAGTAATTGGTGAACTCATGTTCAACGTTTTATTAATTGAAAACTGTGAATGTGAACAAACTTAACATTTTACTATTGCATTGTTAGCACCGTGAATACACTAGATCGCCGCTATCTGTTGGGAACAAAAGAATGTTTCCCTGACATATCAAATTAAACCCCGCTGTAGTAGCATACACTATGAACGAGGTTACACAACATCCCACTATACTTTTTTATCAGCATTTATTAATAGCATCAGATTAGGAATGACCTGTGCTGAGTAAAAATACTACGAAGCGCGCTAAACACAAAAACGATGCGACTATGACTTCTATTATGCACGAATATACACTTCCGTGAGACGTATTATTCGCAGGCTTTTGTAAACTTTTATTAATAACCAACAGTGCCCGAGATAATTATTTGGGAAATAGGGTTTTCACCCATTGATTTTGAAAAATAGGGTGATTTCATTTTTGAAATAGGGTGAAATGAGATATAACAATGCATACCGTAAAATCATTGCCGCTTTACTTCTGTTGAAGCTGCACACTTGTATTGATTCAATTAAACTGTAAACTATCATCATTAGCTTTAATAAACTGATGCTTCATAACATCTTTAATCCTTGAAACTGTACATAATATAAACTTTAAACTTTAAACAAATAATAACACGAATGATTCGGCACTTATTCGCTTTTGCTTTCTCAGATCGAAAACGTTTGCGATCGACTGATATTTCGGCGCAACAATCGCGGACGTCTTTCGACCTCTCTTAGACTTTTTATTTCGCATCATAATAGAAGCTGAAAGTACAGACGCTTTACAAAGACATGCACAATGAACGACGGATTAAGTCAGATTTAAAATGCATGTATGTCGTCGTAAATAATTTGGTCAGACGCTTTATTTAAAAATTAAATCTAGTCCGCAGAGCGTTTTGATAAATTTGACGGTTTCCCTGCCCCGTCATCAAGGCGCTTGCTGAATGAAAGCGTCGCCGCATTACGATAATAATTCTAAAGAGAAAATACGGAAAATGTGAAAAGCATTTTCCATCCAAGCTATTGTATCGTACGCATTAAATTTGACGAATTTGCGTAAAGGTCAAATCGGTTGCGTTTTCAATACGCATGATATTGTATTTTTTGCGTTTTTAAACATTTTAATATGGTGAAAGACGCAGATACGAAGCTTATCTGGGGCACTGAACCAACCAATGAAACTTTACATAACCAGAGGCCGGTGCCTTTTGATAGCAATTATAAAAAGAATTGACCTCTAACTGAAGTAAGAAAAGGAAACGTAGCACCTAGTTGACCCTTTCTTTCTATTTGCGAACGTAGGTTGAATGTAAAGTGTGCTGTTTACTATCGTAACTTACTACGTGAGCGTAACCGTTGCTTGGTTTGAGTCAAACAAAGAATGAACCACAACATAATTATAATAATAAGTGTATTGTTATTTAACAGCATTGTATTAAATTCTCAAGCAAACCACATTAAAACTTGAGCTACGCTGGCCAAAATATCATAAATTTCGTATGACGAGGCTATGAAAGTGTGATTCAAATGTTTGGAAAGAAAACTGCATGTTAATCAAATATTAACATACGATATATTTCGATGATGCCATAATAAGCCATGTGAGGACACATTATAGTGTTCACTCCCATAGTTAAATTTTATTTACTTATACGAATATATAGTTTGCCTATTATAACACACATTTCAACAACAAAAATGCTATATAATCGCTAAAATCAAATATAAAAAAACTAAATATAACAAGAAATATCTTTTAAAAAGGTAGTCGGTGTAAATGCTGACTTCGAAATAAAGTTTTAAAAAACGTTTCCAGATAATAAAATTGAAAACAAAAGTTTAACTATTGTGTTTTTTTCACTTGTTAACCGCATATTCACCGCATGAATTGTTTGATATCATTGTCAAACCACACATAAGTGTAAGTAGATAAAAAATATAGTACGGGATTGCACATCATATGTGTCCTCACATGCCTTAATGAGTGTATTTCCTCACCATCAAAATATATCGTATGTAACTATTTGATTTACACGCAGATTTTTTTCGACACAATTAAATCACATTTTCACAGCTGCGTAATGCGAAAACGGGTCGTATGCGTTTCGCATTTTCGCAATATGGTAAGAAGCGATCCTGTCCGCTATAAAATCAATCAATGTGTTATGGTCTCATAATGTATCTCCTGACCAGACTGAGAGATGCGCAGACTGCGTGGGCTATATATGTATGATGGGCGCATATGAAATAAGACCCATTTTCGCATGACGAGGGTCATTAAAAATATCATTGCAAACTGAAAATGGCAATTTTAGCACAATGCTTTTCGATACAAAATTGAATTCAAAATAGCAAACTGATACATAAGGAAAGCATCTCCAGGCGTTCAGAAACGATTTCCAGGCGTGCTGACCGAGTACGGCAAACATTTGAGGTTGGATAATTAAACGATTTTCCTCTTATCGTGACACTGTACTATTTCGGTAATGTTTGTTTTCTTATCTTGAAAGTAAAATTGTGTTTATCGATAGTCAATTATATACTCCTCGAACGATTTAGTGAACGAGTACTGACCCTGAAATTCTGCGTGATGGATTTTAACGCGTAATTGTAACAGGCCCACAGTTTGTGTCGTTTGAAAATACAGACACAGTGATGTAGCCAACGTTCAGAGGTATTATCTCGAATCAGCCTATGAAATATTCGAATATATTCATGCGTGGCTGATGGCGTTATGTAAAAGTCATTTAAGATGAAAAGAGGGGAAAAACAGCTACGCCGAAAAAGCGCATTAGTGCTCTTTAAGGCCCCGTCACACTAGGCCACGTTCATGAAGACCGCGCTGCGTCCTGAAAATATCGTAGGACGGGGTAAAAATTTAAAAAAAAAAATGCATTTCTTAAGTTTCTGCTAAGCTCATACCACGTTTGCGCTAAGTTCCTTCTGCGTCCAACTAGTTCCGACTATGTTCTTATTGCGCGTGTATTCAGGCGGGTACCACGTCCAACACGTTCTTGCTATGCTTTAACTACGCTCGTACAATGTTGCTACTACGACCGCCAAGATAGCACTGCGTTCTTACCACGCGCCCATCACGTTCTCACCGCGTTCTATGTCTGCACGAAAATTTAATGGAAGAGGAAAGTGGTGTTTCGGATTAGCCTGTGCGAATTGAACAGGCTGATCCGAGACGGTATTTTACGTAGGTATCACAATAACAGCTTTTCTCATAGAACGACCCAATTTTATTATACATTAACTGCAGTATGACCACGGAATCAACAGAGTAAAGATTTTATAAATTTAGTCGTACATATTTATGCAAATTTAATCACATAACCAATTTAACAAACCCTTATTGAATTACCAATACAAAGTTAATTATGCATATCACATAATGTCAAATTCAATCATAAGTAAAACCAGGAACACATTTAGTTATCAGTCTGAGTAGGTCCTTCTTGTGTCTGGATCTGGGAATCCGATTGTTCCATTAACCAAACACACCTTCAATTCGGACTCGTTGTATATCTGAACGTCAGACATGGACCCGTATCCATCAATATCTGTCCACACAAACTTATAATCGGCGTCCACCAAAGCCAGAAGAACCACCGAAAAGAAGCCTTTGTAATTGTGAAACAATGATCCAGTGTTATTTGGACATCTGATAGCCACATGTTTACCATCAATTGCTCCGCAGGCGTGTGGCACATTCCACTTTGTCTGAAACTCTTCCGCAATAGTGCGCCATTCGACTTGTGTTGTTGGGCATGATATGACTTATATTCGTCAACGATTGCCCGGCACACTTCAGGAATAAAAAAAGATATTGTGTTCCTAGCAACTATAAAGGCGTACTGCAAGGACGGTTACTTGTCGCCAGATGCCAAGTGTCGTAAGGTAATCGCAAAATTCAGACCTGGATCCAGCGCTTTCATAAAGGGTGTGTCTGGCTTCTGACATCTTGGACCAACACGGTTAAGAAGCTCATCAAACATTTCAGGAGGCATTCTAAGAAAATTGAAGAATGACTGCTGATCTTCCATTCTTAATTCTGCCATAAGTCGGTTATAATGGCCGAATTGCAGCCATCTTTCTGCTGTCAGGTAAGGCCGAACCCAGCAAGACCTGGTCTTCTTTTTCTTCTCCGCCTTCTCCTTCTCACAAGCAATAGTGCGACCTGTCCATCGAGAAGAGCCTGTTGTCCAGCCAATACAGCAACATGCTGGAGAAGTTCTTGGTTGTCCATTCTATATTGAAATGGAAGTGAAAGGGAAATGAATCCAGTTTTTATACTCGACCACCAGAACGTGACATGGTCGTGGTTAGAGCCTGCTGCAAACGTATCTTAGACGTGATAAGCACCGGAAGAACGTACAAAGAACCTAATGCGGTCTTTTGAAACGTAGTAGGGACGTATTATTGTCGCAACACTAACGTGAAAGGGTCGTAGTGAGAACCCGATGGACGTAGCAAGAACGTAGCGACAATCTAGAGACAACGTGATGCGAACGCCACACACTCGTCCACGTCTGCACTACGCGTGTATTGCGTCAATTAGGTTCTTACTAGGTTTTAGCTACGTCATTACTACGACCTTACCAAGTTCTCACCACGTCCTGATTTGACCACGTCCCCATCACGTAAGTTTTGAACATGTTCAAAGTTCACCCACGTCCGTCACGTCCATGAAGACCGTACAATGAGTAAAGTCGTGTCTACTGCGTCGTCACTACGTTGTTAACATTCGTACTGCGTCCTGGCATATTTTTAAGGACGTAGTGGGAAAGTGGCCTAGTGTGACGGGGGTATTACCCATGTTTAGGTCAGAGATGTTGACGACGTGTGAACTGCTAGGGTAACAAATAATGCATAAACAACAAAGTACGGGTCAACAGGGCTATCTTTATGACTGCCTAATTCCTGAGTAAAAAGTATTGCTCGCAGATTTATTTATTTTGTATTGTCATCAATTATCTAATTGTATATTTCTAATGTGTATATGGTGTCAAAAATCCAAAGTGTTGTACAGGGAATTTCCATAATAAAATTATATTCTTATTGAGATAGATATTCCATATTCCAACAATATTAATTGAATATGATGGTGATTGCAAATTTTCTTTATATTCAATTCTCATTACCATTTTCATCATACTTTCTATGCTTTCAGAACGTCAAAAAGGGCTATGTTGTTGTTATTTTGTCTATGTTATCTCTATAAAATAAATAGGATGATAAAAAGTACACACACATTTCGACTCGTGCGTTAAGACACACTCTTTATAAATTTAAATGGCTTGTGTTAATTTCAAGCTTACGATTAATTCTTAAAAATGAGTTGCGTCTTAAATTATGCAGTAGCGAACAACTTCGGTGCCTTCACCGCTTTGTTTTGTTAAGATATTGCCTCTCGTTTTCACCAACATATGCATGAGACGCTTTCACTAAAATTGTTTATTTATTTTTTATTACATTTTGTTCTTACATTCACTCTGTGCATCATTTTAATTTTTAAAATCAAATTTTAAAACGTTTATCCACCGCAGTTGAATTTTAGCAAATGTTTTATCTCGAATGTGCACGATTCAATACGCATTCGGCAGTTAAGGACTTAGGAAAAACAGGTTTCACAGAATGCATATTACATAACAAAACAATAATTGTGATGCGAACAAAGGTGTTTTGTCTTAAAATAAATATGTTTCACTGTTCTCGGTGGAACATTTTATGGACGCATAATATAGAACATAAAGGCGTTTTTAAGACGTAAAGCTAGGTGTTCTTCGCGTTGCGACTTCTCGACCGTGTAAACAAAAATGACAATCGTGCGGTGTTAACATTCTTCAAAGAGCTATTTTCAATACGTTAGGCACAGCAGTGTAATATTACTGATAATAGCTTATTAGCTACGCCTTTATCCTTAAGTAGTGGAATGGCATTAATGTATGGCAGTTATATATACCAAGTTAACTTCACATATTAACTAAATGTTTTTATCACATGCTATACCCTGTTTCCCATGTAATACAACCATAACATTTTTTGATATTACACATGTGTAATACAACATGTTTAAGCGTTTTCATTGGCTTAGTTTCCGTTTATTGACCAATCGCATTTTGTTATTTTGCTGAAATGACGTTGCAACGTAAAATGACGTCACGAAATGTAAACAACATTCGGGATTAATCATTATGTTTGCTCATTTAAAAGCATGTGATAAAAAAGATCTGACACTCGTTGTCATATCATACCATTTTTTATTAAAATCGTCCAGGAAATTCGTAAGAAAGCTCGCCAAAGGCTCGCTTACTAACACAATTCCTGAACTCGTTTAATAAAATATGGTATAATATGACAAATCGTGCCAGATCGTATATATCTAAGGTGATTTGTGACTTTATCTGGGAGGGGGGGGGTGATCAGTAAAAGTAATGGCTACCTTAAAAGTGTAATGTCTTTAGTGAGTTAACATTTCGAATATTATAATAATAAACCTATGAGTGAGAATATGCGCAAATGTTGCAAAGATTACGAATCAAAGCTGCCGTATCTGCCCTCAATACTTCTATCTTGCCGCTCGAAAAACTCGATTAGATTTCATTAATATGCGTTCAGTGCGTTATCATTATACAAACGTTGAAGTTCCCACTACAAAGAGAACAAAAAGAATTGCGGGGTAAATTGTTTTTTCATCGGTCCGTTGGTCGACCGGTTTGTCGGTGGGTCGCATTGCCGATCGGTGTGTCGGTAGATCGTTTCAATTTATCACGATCATTAGACAAAGCTTTCAAATATGATTAAAATGTTAAAAATGCAGGTTACTTACAGTGGGGTTAGGGATTTTGTTCCGCAAATACTGGGTTGCTTAGGGATGAATATTTTTGGGGATTTATCTCTAACAATCCGTTTTTTAAGGGATTAATCCCTTGTAGGGATTTTTTGGGTTGAAAACGGATTATTTGGGATTGTTTGGTATGCTAGCACTCTGAGCATGCGTGCGGCTTAAAAGGCGGAGTTTAGAATGTGAGCTTTTGCTATGACTGCGCATGCGTAGGGCTGAAAAGGCGGAGTTATTATTGCGAGCAGTTACTCGCGATAATAACTCCGCCTTTTCAACCCTACGCATGCGCGGTACTTAAATTTATTGAAGCGACGATCTATAAATAAACAAAGATTGGAAACATCCATTCGGATCAATAGAAAGTATCCGGAATGCGCGCAACGAAAACGAAATCAATATCACGTGACATCAATCGAGCAGACGCTAGTCTCACTCTGTTATCTGGCGTTATCATTCGCTACGGCAGCGTGTCTGCCCGCTTGATTTCAATACTCAACATTTCATTACTTCGCACAATAGAACTGAAAACATTTTAATCACGAACAAGTTTCGATATTTGAAGCAGCGTTGATAAATTTAACGTGATTTTTAAATAAAACATAATAGATTTGAAAACGTATGAGTCTCTGAACCAATATTAAGTAATGAAACGTAAAAATGGTATTTTAGGCCGAGTTAGCTTTTTTACAAGTACAACTTTCAATTGCCTTGAACTTAATTATATCTTTCTGGAACTAATGATTTAAGAATGAATATAAAAGTGATCTCAAAATCTACAGTCTTTAACTTTAATATTTTCGCGGGTATTAAATAACAATACTTCGAGAGATTATCGGCCGAGTTAGAGTATTTAAAGGCATGTTAATACTTCTCATGAACATATAATTTTAACGGTATTTTAAAATGTACAATACTAAGATTTTTTTATTTTAGCGTGTTCGGTCTCAGAGATATTCATAACCGATGCATGTTTTTCTTACTGAAAAGTACATATCCGCCTTTGCCTAAAACTTTCATATTTCAAAATTAACATTCTTTGTTAGAACAATTAGATTTAATATAAAAAGCTATGGCCGAAAATAAAAAGATATATTTCTGTAATAAATTTTCCAAATAAAGTGTTTATTTTAGAATAAACTTTACAACAAAAGAAACAAATATATTGATTTCAGTTTCGTTTATAACGTAAAATTATATTAGCAAAAAATAAACATTTTGAATACACTACTCTTAAAGAGTGTTATGTCTGTGACACCACATGTCTACGCATGTGTTGATAAGATTATCACGATAAGATGATTAAAATCTCGTCGCTGGGCGTGAACATCCAATAACACTAATCTTTGTTGACTTATAAATCTTGACCATCATCACACTTTTTTACTGCAAATATTTGCTGTAAACAAAATGTTTAACATTGTTACTTGCGACAATTTGCTCATAGTTTATCATAATCATCCTATTTACATCATTATCATTATCGTTTTCAAATAATAACCCAAATACAAAATAGGAGTGATTGCTTGTATTTGACAGGACTTCGAAATACAAATGCAAAAAAACAATTATTCTGACGCCTTTATGTGTTCCATTTTCAACGGAGATCGATCTCAATGGCACCGCTCAGTTGGTGAATCTCGAGACGACTTTAGACGGGGTAACATCCTTGCTCAGATGTCTAAAGAACCGAAACGATAATATGTAATGATGTAGGGCATATACTTATGAATACTAAACACGCACAAGTATGGCATGTAAAAAGTACAAATATATTTATAACAATTCGGTGGAAAGTATATAACTAAAATCATGAGTTAAGTCCAAGTCTCACTATTGCTGGTAGAGCCCCGGTCCATCCCGGTTTGCTATCGCCGGTCGACCGGCGAGAACCGGGATGATTCATATTAATTATATAACGCGGTCACAATATTTCCCGGTGCCGCCCCGGTTGAAGCCGGTCAACAGCCCGGCAGAGTCCCGGTCAACCCCGGACTGGCTACGGTTCATCCCGGTTAAGCCCCGGCACAGCCCCGGTTGTCGCCGGGTATGCCCCGGTGAAAGCCGGCAGCGTCCCGGTAGAGCCAAGACAGCGTCACGGCAGAACCCCGGTATACCGTAACTCCGCCGGCACTCACCGGGGCTATACCGGCATTAGACGCCATCAACGCTACGGCAACACCCCGGTTTAACCCCGGTCGTCGCCGGTAATACCCCGGTGGAGTCCCGGTGAATGCCGGTTAACTTATGTACGGTAGCTATACCAGAACTATGCCGACATTCACCCGGGCGTTGCCGTAGCTATGACGAGGTGCCACCCCGTTTTTTCCCGTTGCCACGCCGGTCTTTGCCGGTCCTTGCCGGAGACTCCCGGTTCATCCCGGAGGTATTAAACATTTTAATACTTTCTCGTTGAAGCCCCGGTTAATCCCGGTAGAGCTCCTGTTCATCCCGGTAGATGCCGGATCACGCAACGGGGCTCCGCCGGCGTCATAGTGAGACTGGGCCTAAGAAAACTTAGCTGCTTCAGACTGAAATGAAAATACACACATAGACTTGTTATGTTAATAAATCGACATACCGGTTCGAAATCCATTTTAAACTTATTGGCGGGTGCACACAGCAGCGGATAATATGCCAGGTAAAATATAGATTTTACATCCGTTGATGTGGATTTTGACACCCGACGCATATATACACGTCGCTCTTGGTTACAGAAAATTTCCCACGCACGGATTTCAACCGTCTTTGTTTACAATCAATTAAGTGCACGAGTACTGGAATTGGTACAGCGTTTTTTAAAGGCGTATGTCCAGGCGTGTGCCGGGAAAACAGGGCTTAATGTATTTTTTTATTCAGCTCTATAGTATTTATATCAAATCTGTATGAAACAATGTCGGTGAACATTAATCCGGTGTTAAGTTTTGAAAATATTGAGGCGTTCATTAATTATAGATATAAAACGGAGCATTAATCCGAATACATGTATACAAAAACACCGGGCGTATTGCATATTAGTTCGGAGACATTACTCACAAATGACCATCAGCTGTTTCATATGTACAACCTCTTACGACATGAATAAATACTTCCAATTTCAACTGGAATCTTTCCAGACTTACTTAAATTAGCAAGTGTCGTACCTCTCCATAAAGGAGGCGATAAACATGATCCAAATAATTTTAGACCTATCTCTTTATTACCTACAATTTCTAAAATAATTGAAAGACAAGTTGCCATTCAATTAAATAAATATTTAAAAGAAACCTGTATACTAAATGAACACCAATCGGGTTTTAGACAAAACCACTCATGCCAAACTGCTTTAATCAGACTCGTTGATTCATGGTTAAATTGTATGGACGATGGTTATATGATAGGAACTGTTTTTGTGGATTTCAAAAAAGCATTTGACTTAGTAGACCACACCACTCTTCTGCACAAGTTGAAACTATATCATTTTTCGGATTCGTCTTTGAAGTTTCTTTAATCATATCTACAAAACCGTTTGCAAGTAATTTGGGCAGATGGAGTAACATCAGACACCTGCATGATAAGTTCCGGTGTACCGCAAGGCTCCATTTTAGGACCTTTGTTATTTTTACTTTACGTGAATGATCTACCCTTAAAACTAACATCAGAATCTGACATGTATGCTGATGATGTAACAATCCACTGTAAAGGGAATAATATAACTATGATAAATTGCACACTTCAAGACGACTTACTAAGGTAACAAAATTGGTGTATGATAAATAATATGGCAGTCAACCCAGATAAAACTACTTGCATGACTATAGGATCACGCCAAAAACTTAAACATTCAGAAGATATAAATTTGTTTGTAAATAACTCAAAAATAAAACATGTTGCAACCCAAAAACGTCTAGGTATCCATATTGATAAACATTTAAATTGGAAGGCCCATGTTGATATAACTTGTTCAAAACTTGTTTCGAAATTATCACTGTTCAGGCGTATACAATATTTCCTAACACCTGAGATGAAAATTATGTTATATAATGCGTATGTAACACCAATTATTGATTATGGATGTGTCACATGGCAAAATGCAAATACTAGAGACATAAACAGAATATCAAAACTGCAAAGAAGGTTTTTAAGAGTAATATTACGTAATGACTTAAATATAAATGATTATGATTTATCACAAAAAAATACAATGGCTTTCTTTTGAAAACAGATGTTAATATTTCACACGTGTAATTATTTGCAAATCTCTTCATAATTTAACGCCCATATATATTGACGACTTTATAAAACTGGTGAAAAACAATAATAACAATTTAAGATCGATATCAAACAATGATTTGACGCATAAAACACCTCACTCAAACCTTTAAAAAAAAGTCGTTTAGTTACTCTGGTATGGAAATATGGAACCACATACCGGTTAGTATTCGCCAATCTCTCACTCTCACCACTTTCAAATATAGGCTTAAGAAATATTTCATCTTTGAGGCGCAAAATGAGTCTCACGCGTTGTAACATTTTTCTGTTTTCCTCTTATTCAAAAGTCAAATACTCCTCCATACGTGTCGTAATGATTACTGTAGATTTACAAACAAATATACATATTGCTTTTTCAACTATTTATATAGCAAGGAGGTGCAGGATATTCTTCATAACAGTTGTGTAATTTCATATCCTATTGTGAACAACGCTGGTCATGAATATTGCTTTCTGTAATTATAATATTTGTGTATATCCGCCACTTCTGTCAATCGTAAACTATTTCAGGAATAATGTATTGCACGTTTTTAAACTCTGACTTTGTACAATGATGTACGCGGCTGTTTTTTGTTATCTTTTTGTTATTGTTATTTGTCGTGTTAATTAAGATATGGTAATTGTATAAGTGTGTGTGTGTGTGTATAGGTGTGTGTGTGCGTGTGTGCGTGCGTGCGTAAGAGTGTGCGCATATGGGAAAATGTAACCAACAATACATTTATATTCTTAAATACTTTCTGTTATTAAATATTTGTTCCTTGAGACCATTTCAATATTGGAAGAGATATTAATAATATAAGAGAAGTCATATAATATACTTGCTGTTTATAGCACTTCTATTACACTGTTACAGTACTCTTATGTCCGTCAAAGTCTACATGTTTGCATTATAATGTAGAAATGCATTATACAAACCATAGTTTTTTGAAGGCCTCATTGAAAATAAGATTGCCATTGTTAAACTGTTTGCATGACTTTGTATCAATGTGTTGTCTTAATGAGTTACCTTCGGAAATTAAAGAGTTATTATTATTATTATTATTATTATTATTATTATTATTATTATTATTATTATTATTATAATTATTATTATGTAAACGAGATTAACACGAAATACCTACCTATCTATAATAAAGTTTATATGCGTACTTCAATATTATAGTTTTATAGCATTTCATGTGGTGCAATATAAGTGTTTTCTTATGAAAGAGCTGTTGGTCATTTGGGAGTCATGCTATGCTATACATATACATGCAAACCTTAATTTAGATTAAGCAAAATAAAACACTAGGTATTTGTCAAGATCCATAAGAGTCAAAAACATACGTGTCGTAAGAGAGTAATCGTGCGCAGCGAGACTTGCTCATATAGAATTGAACCTCTAATTGCTTTCTTTCGAAATAATTTCATGTCTCCGAATTAATATGCAGTTTGTCAGCAGGTTTTTTGTATTATTCTACAGTAAAATGATTAATACCGTCGAACGTCTTATATTGCACACACTAACTGTTAACGTTAAGTACGCGATAAAACATATAAGAATACAAAATAATAAAATAACAATTAATAAAAAAGATAACTATTGATTTCCTCAAGTGAATATGTTTTCCAAAATATTCGCACCAATGCGGAATTTATTCAAGACAGTTAATTAGCATAAAACTTTATAACATAGGAGAGAGCTGTTTATCATTTGGAAGTCAGGTCCCAAAATGTGTTTTAAATGGAACATAGTTCCAAAAAGGGGGGTTAAAGCGTTTTAATTCGGAAATAAATGAATTCAAAGACATCAAACGCGTCGAGATAATAAAATAATCTCGATTTATGTTATAAAGACGCGCAAATCAGTATATGTTTTAATGAAAAATTACAAGGCCATTAATGCAAACAATGGGAAAGTATTGACCCACTGAGAAAAAAACAATACGTCAGATTACGACTCATGCATTGCAGTATATGTATTTTTAAAGTGCCATCCAACGATATTTGACAAGTACGTTTTAAAAATTATTGGTGAGGCGGGGAAGGTGGAGGCGAGCGTATATTAATAACCCGATACGGTTAATACATGGACATTAATTACAAACGAAATGAAAATAAATGAAATTTAATTTTATTTAAAAAATATTTAATTTTTAATTTAATGTTGTTTGCTTGATAATTTTATGTAATGCTCGTTGATACCAATGTATTTATGAGAAAAATTGTGTTGTACATTCTGTGTTAGTCTTATACACAAAGAAACAGGTACAGGTGTCTATATTGAATATCTGCTGAAATTCTACATTTAAATTGAGATAAACTTTGAAATATTTCAGGCCGTGGTAAACTTTCTTATTGAACAGTTCATGTATACCTTTGCCATAATCTGAAATTGTTAGTATGTTTCTAAATCAAGTATCAATTTGAAATTAATACAAAAACTATAGGTTGAACAAAAAATGATTTATTGATATTTAACTGTCCCGGCGATGTTCTCTCTATTCCTAAACTGATCTATTTCTTAATAAACTTTTCCAAATAAAATTTATAATTTTAAGATTGAACTGCAAACAGAAACACATATATTTATTATGCTTTCACTTATTATTGATATATAATATATGAAAGACATTTTGAATTCAAATCTGCGACAGAGGCTCTCACGCATTCTTTTCAATGTGGATGTCCCCATTTTTGATTTAAAGCGTTTACTGGTATGCTTCTGACACCAAAAGCCGGCACATGTGTAGACAGGATTATAACGATAAGATGCGTAATCTTTATCACTTGAATGAAATACAGGTTGCCGCAATGACACGAACCTTTGTTGCAGCACGGCAAATATTACTTAAAGTCCAACTTGTGCCGTGCTGCCCGGGTGTTCGCCAAAGAAATAATTGATTCAAATAGACCAGTGCGTGATGGCCAGTGAAACATTCATGTGCACTGGTGTACAATTAATAAATCAATAAATTGTATTCTGCATAAAACCGACACAATTAAAACCTCATCTAAAATAGTTGTCTTCGCCCCGCCTACTCGTTTACGGCAGTGATTAATTCCGCCTTTTCACCCGTATTCCCCGCTGACATCGACTGCGCATGCGTCGAGATGAATTAATCGCTTGAAGAGATGAATTCATCCCTTGCGCTGCGTTTCGATGAATTCATCCCTTATAGGGCTTAATTCATCCCTTGCGATGAATTCATTCCTTATCGGGCTTAAATCACCGCAATTATCTCCTAAAACACCACTGGAAAAGGTTTAATACAGATTAATTCGGATGAAAAGGGGTGAAAACGGATTAATCCCTAAAAATCGGCTGAATGAGGGTTATTTTTTAGAGATTCTAAAGAGATTAATCCCGGAACAAAATCCCTAACCCCACTGTAGCGCAGACTTTTGCTTCACTTTGCAATTTATGCAGAAATTTAAAGAAGAGGACCACTACCATGTATGGAATATGGGTACATGTAGATTATTTTATTTGAATTAAGATGTTAAAATGCAATAAAACTTTTTTCTTCATTTTGATTTGTCTTTGTATTTATTTTCAAGCGTAGTAATGTTTGTGAAATAAAATACAGTGACCGAATGCGTGTGACGTCATCACGACCCTGCAAAGAATTGACGTTGTACTAACGTTGCACCACGTCAGATTCTAACGTTGGGAGAAGGTTTGGTGGTGGTTGATTTTGCAAACTTTTGCGTCGTCATTTTTCAACGTTGACCCAACGTCGGATTCTAACTAAATCTCAACCAAAATACAACCTTCTTCCAACCTCTCCACAACCTTCTCCAACCTCCGGACAACCTTCTCCCAACCACCTAACAACCTTCTCCCAACCTCCCTGCAACCTGCTTCCAACCAAATAACTATCTCACAACGTCCCTGCAACCAAAATGCAACCATCTCATAACCTCCCTGCAACCTTCTCCAAATCCAAATACAACCTTTCCATAACCAAGTGACTACCATGCAACCTACCTGCAACCTTCTCCCAACCTCCCCGCAACCAAATAACTACCCTGCAACCTTCTCCCAACCTCTCTGAAACCAAAGTTCAACCATATCCCAACCTCCCCACAACGTAATAACTATCATGCAACCGAAGTTCAACCATTCCCCAACCTCCCCACAACCAAATAACTATCATGCAGCCTTCTCCCAAAACCAAATAACTATCATGCAACCTCCCTGCAAGCAAAACCTAACCTCCCTAAAACTTAGCCCCCCCCCCCCCCCCCCCAAAAAAAAAACCTGATAATCATAGTGTACAACCTCCCTACAAAATCTTACTTCCAAACCAATAATGAAATAACAAAAATCTTGTTTTCCCATGTTATTTTTCAAAGAGGATTTTGACAGACATTCCAATGACCACATATTTACATAATTATCTGTTTGCAAAATGTACTTCTTTAAATAAAAACGAACAAACAATACATTTTATGTACTTCTTCCAAGAAGTATATTCATTACAGATCTCTACAGACATGGTCAATTCATTAAATACGAACTAATTAATAACATTCACATGGCATATCTATCAAAGCAATGTAATATAGAAGTTAGAACACAATGGGCCTGGATCGCTCACAAAAGTCCTTTAAATAAGTAATACATTACAGACTTAGTCTGATGGACATCGACCCAGCAGTTCATGATGATATTACGGAGTTTGAGATTTCAAACGTGTATTGAAATTTAAATGTTTGTTGTAGCATTGTCATTATATGTTTTAAAAGTGTCTAGCACATGTTTGCTATAAATATAGTAAAAACAAAAGGTTATTAACAAGTTATGGATCAATAAAATACAAAATCTTGGCCTTCTACACGTTGTTATTAAACGTTAAAATATACATCTAGAATAAGACTGTTTAAAACAAAACAATCACCGACAGTAATAGTAGCAAACTTATTTTTAGAGCCTTGATTGCACCTATAAGCCACAAAACATTTATCCTAAGCGCAAAAGAATCCTAAACGTGTCATTTTAAAGATTATTGTCAATGTATCTTTTGCCACCACCTTTCCAGTTTGGGGCGTATTTTAGATGGTAGCTGATGTTATCTTTGATGTGGTGTTCTGTCACATTTTCTGTGTTCCATTTCATGGCACTAGCTGAAATAAGATTTTTTAACATTAATTTCCATTTGTACAATGGCAAAGCCGCCTAAATTTATTATAATCTATAATTTACTTATATCATAAATGTTGTCCGGGGAATGTAATATAACGCCGTTTAATATGTTTAAAATTACACAAGTGTAATAACTCTTTGACATTACTTTCATTTTTAGTTTACTTACAGTTCGCGCTTCTACAAAAAAGGTATATTCTATGCATATCTTTATGCTTCTATATTATGCCTCAGTCACACACAGAGATATGACACGGGATTATACTTCGCCGCGGATACGATCCGGCGTCATTCGTGGCAACCTTAGTTGTATGTAGCTTTCCGTATTGTCTCTGTAGATATTGATAGTCATACGTAGTAGCACTTGCCTGTCCATGACACATTTAGAACACGTTCAAAGATTTACTACGGATCAAACAGATGTAACTCATCCCTACTAACTGTACCAGAAAGTACTGATCCGTTTGAGTCTATGTTTAAAATTTAAATCGTACGCATTTGTTAGAATTAATATGTGTCAGCTCCGTATCTATTCGCGTCGTACCATAACAATTCAAAACAAAATCATAAGACGTTATGTGAAAACATATGGTCACACCGTAGTACATGATCCATATATATATATATATATATATATATATATATATATATATATATATATATATAAGACCACAGACTTGGACACTTAAAGGGTCATCCGTAAGATTTAATCCGCAGTGGAACTGGCAATGGCGTCCGTGAATGTGTGATTGAGGCATAAGTCTGGCATGTGTTTTGTACTTATACTTTAAAGGCAAATAAACATACCAATTACAACTTTGAATGTCTAATGAATCGAACGAGGGCTTCCCTTTAACTCTCTTTGAGTTAAATTTACACATCAGTCTTTTAGACATAAATCTGAAATAGTAAACATATAAGTTAACATATGAATTACTTCCACTAAATAAATAAACAAAAGTTCCTGTGTCTCTTAATTAAGGGCGAGATTTCATATATATTCAAAATCATGAATGGCAATCACTGTAGTTGTAAACAGCATACGACACAGAATATTGCTTGTCATAGTAGGTTGTGCCATTTCCCCCGACCCGTACCATCTCCATCCTGTACTTCGGCGACTTATATATTTGTATATCAAAAAAAAAAAAACATTTTTGCAAAAATTGTGAAGAGAATTCAGGTACGTTTCTGTCGCCTTGCATTAAATTAGTATTAAAACTGACAAAAAATTAAGGACCTGGGGGCCGTTTCTGGTACAATGCGTAACTTTACGGACGAAAATGTACGTACGTATAAAGTTACGTACGCTTTTCTCAATGCGTAAGTTCGTTTCTATAAACCGAACGTAGCGTAATACTTAGTTGCTATGTTTGAATAATCTCTAAACAGAAGTCTGATGATTACGCGGACCTTATAGAGAACATTTGCAGAAATTCATAAAGTAGATTTAATTTGCTTTCTCTAACAAACTTTCGGTAGACTAAATATTTATACATTTATCCTTAAGAAGTACCTTATAAAGAGCAAAGTTATTTCCCTTGTTTGCGAAATTGCGAAGAAAAAAGGGGTCAACTGTAAAAAATGTTCGATCTCTTGATTCTTTTTAAATTAAGTGTGGCCATTCTTTGTTGTGCTGGATATGCTCTTTGTTAAAACAGAAGAGATGATTCTTACTGAAGCAAATCTTTTACGAAGGTTAGTCAGATATATTTCAAACTGGAATAGCTGGAGCAAACTGTAAAAACATGGATGGATAATACTGAGAAAACAGGCATGTGTATTGTAGCTTACACATCTGAATTTACAGAAACATAATCAAGGAGTTTCCTGACAGGAATTCGATTTACTGGAAGGGTATCTTTGATTATGTTTAGTGCGTCACTGAATTACAAATGGAATGTCCTATAATAAGAAGAACATCAGCAATGGCCTCTGTAAAGAAGGTAGTATTTAAAAAAAATTCATTTACTGATCAATGATAATGTACAGTAGTACAGTATGGTTTTAGAAGAATTAACAAACTCTGTAGCTTGTATTCACTTGTCGCACTTCCAGATAATTTTATAACAATCAACATCATGTTTTTACCATGTTTATATTTATACTTGTGTGCAAAATATTTAAAAAAAACAACAACAGATTTTTACTCATAAATTCATTTAAAATGAGAATCTTTTTTCTGTGATAAATTAACATTGTCCATGAATGATTCTATTAATTTGAGACAATAGGCATTTGCAATTATCATAAAGTATGCTTCTTCACATATATAATTTTATTATATTTTTTGTTCAATATTTAAAAAAAAATGCATGGATTGGTAAAATATATGTCAGGGTATGTACCAGTTGTGATTAGTTCTAAATACAAAATTTGAGAAATTGGGATCCATCCTGGGTCATTGGTAAGGGGTAATTGGTATGACAAGCGGGCACTTGCGTTAACCTGAATCACTTTACATGCTTTACCAACACAATGACTGAAATATTTGTGAAAACGTTCAGTCACTCATAATATACTTAAACATAATGCCATTCACAAATGGAAACTAGTGCATCAATTTAAATTCATGGAAAAGTTTTACACATCTGGATTAATGTACATATGAACAAAACACAGGGAGAAAGCAAACCATTTTTAAATGTTCCTATTTTTATGAAGTTAAATTTTACTGGTTGAATCATGTCAGGATGACAAAATTTATTCTCGCACGTTTCTAATAATTATGCTATTAAAAATATGTGTCCATATACTTGATATTAAATTTCTATTACATTTTTTTTTAAATCAGTAAAAATTGTGCTATTCAAATGTTTTTTCATGTGTTTGGGAAAGATACATAATTATGAGAATATGTTAAATCTGTTGTTTTTTCAGTTCAAATCTTTAATAGTCTTTTTCAATTGATTTTTGAACACATACAGTGATACCATACATGTCCGCAAAAAGCTTTATTTAGTGCAAAACAAACAACTTCTTTTGAATTTATATTGTCTTATAAGTTATGTGTTTGAAAAATAACTTAATGTGAATATTATGCATAACTATGGTGTTAAAAGTGAAGAAACAATAATGGTATTATTTAAATTATTTGATAGCAATGGTAGTAAATGCTCTACACAACACATTGTCTATTTTATGTTTCTTATTTATTTGTACAAGTTAATGGATTTAAAACATTAAAAAATACATTTAGTTATAATAATAACGACAGTATACCTAATTATAATATTTCCCAACAAAAAATGGTATAAAATAACTGAATGTAAAAAAATGAGAAAATTCGCAGCATTGCTTTTCACAATATAAGATAAAATAAAGTGGGTTTTGCAATGTTTACAGCATTATTATAGAACTTTAAATGGTATAAATGGACATAACAGTATGTACAAAAACACAGTATAGAGTTTAAAGAAATGTGTTCAAAGATATTGGGGAAAAAATTGATTGTTGATAGTTTTCTGTCAATCTGTGTGACCACCTATAAAGAAAAAAGGTTCTTAATAACTTCCTATGACATAACAATTTTATTTGAACATATCAATCAAACTGCATTTAATGTGTCCATATGGTTTATAGGAAACTAAAAAATAATCTTAAAATTAGTAATTAAATATTTCAGACAGTAAAGATTAACAATGACCTTAGTTAAAATTTGACACTTCTTCTCCATGGCAACAGCATTTATAATAATAAAATTAAAAATTTTGAATGTTGATGATACCATATATAAAACAAAATGAAATGATTTTGTATTGTCCCCATGGTTTGTGTTCTAAAATTTCTTTTTAAAAAACCTAAAAACTCAGAAAAAATGATTGTAAAGCATACAGCAACAACAAAGTTTTGCCATCAATATGATATTAATATGATTGATTACCGATGAAATCTGATAATAAACAAGAGCACCGCATATCTGGTGCCACGCTGGGCTGTGAACGCTTGTCAGAATTTTATATTTTTGTAGAGGTCACAGTGACATTGACCTATAACCTAGTGACCCAAAATGGGTGTGGTGTTTAGAACTCATCAAAGTGCATCTACATATGAAGTTTCAAAGTTGAAGGTGGAAGCACTTTGGTTTTAGAGCCAAATGTTAAGGTTTTAGCACATTGCCTACAGCGGTCGGGCGGACGTTGGACAACTAGCTGGCTATGACAATAGCTCGGGTTTTCTCTCTCCGAAAACAGCCTCGCTTAAAATACAACTTTGAGCATCTTACAACTGTAACTTACCAAAAACACATCTCATTGGTTTAAAAGTCATAGTGTTTTGACAGTTTTTGTATAAAATGACTTATTTGGTACATTCCAATACATGTTTTCAGTAAATTTACTTCAACAGTGAAAACTTTTCAAACCTACTTTAAAATTAGCCATTATTAATATTCAGATAACTTAAGTTTAAGTTGTTACAATAAACATTGCGCAAAGTTAGCCAAGTGTGTGAGCCTTGACCTTTACTTCCAGTTAATAATTGCTGCGCCTAAACAACTGAAGCTTGATTGGTCATTGTTGGCCCCGTCCTACTTAAAAGTACCCGGGGTACTCTTAAGTACACTTCAATGTACCCTGGGTACAGAGTTTTATTCCTGCCTAAAATCTGATGTCATCAAACGCACTTCCGAATACGAAACAAAATCCTCTTTGAACAAAACCTAAATCAATATGCTTTTTTGAGTAAGAGTTTCGATAATATCATCGCGGAGGCCATTTCACAGAATGTAAACGGAAACATTATTAATTTGAAAATCGAGCCAACAACAGCAGATTTAGCCTAAGTATTCCTGGGTATGTTTAAGTATATTTTCTGTACCCAAGGTATATTGTAGCATACATAAGAGTACCCAGGGAACTTTCAAGTAGTACCAGAGCTGACAAAGACCAATCTAACTCAACTGAGCTAACATGTCGACAGGTTGTATCTCACAGTCTCTACAGTATATTTTATTTTACGCAGTTTTGACAAAATGATATATGCAATGTATTATTTCCAAAGAAATGGATCTTGATGCAGAACTGCTTAAACTGTAAATGTGCCAAATTCAACAATAAAGTGACAACCGTATACACATTTATAAGAAGCGCTGTTGACATATCAATTAAAATTGTATACAGTAATCTACGTTTTTGTAAATAGTTTCATTTATATTATACTGCTGTGTCAATGAATGACAATTATACAGTAATCTGTGCTTAAATTAATTGAATTAATATTAGCACATATTACTGTATAATTGTCATTCATTGACACAGCAGTATAATATAAATGCAACTATTTACAAAAACGTAGATTATACAATTCTAATACATAATTCTTACAGACAAAGTAGACTTTTACCCATGTTTACAATGAATCAATTCTATCACTAAGCAAACGCCACATTCGTTGAGTTCAACTTGGCGTCTTGTGATGGATACAGCCTTGTTCAAAACGAAAGTTGAATGAATTGTCAAAAGAAAAATCGAACAAATCATAACACCAATCGAAATTTCCTCTTTTAGCAAAACTCCAATCCACAATCGTACACAATAGATCCTGCACAATCAACGCAGGATTTCCGTTACATTATCTTCCCATGCCCTACCAAGATCTTAATATAGATAAAGGATTAAATTAACTAAAATGATGTTGCGCTCGTAGATTTCGTAGTCTACGTTCGGTTCTCCGAAATATCGGTGCATACGCCGCCATATTTACGCTAAATTACTGAGTTACGTGAGCCTTTAAGCACACGTAACTTTACGTGCAAAAATACGATAAACGTAACTTTACGAAGTTAATAGAAACGCTACTAACTGAACGTTTTGCACTAACGCATGATTTTTGAACGTACGTAGTTTTAAGAAACGGTCCCCTGATGAATTGTAACTATTTGAATAACTAATACTACCTGAGAATGTTTTAAAACTTGCAAAAAGATAATATTCACGACAATTTACAAAGTTACAGTGAATTAATATAGGCGTTTTAGCGAACTCTAGCGGTGTTAAATCTGGCTTGAATGGCTTCCAAAACTCTAAAATGGGGCTTTTTTATTTTTTACTATGGTCGCTCACTCAGAGTTATGGAGAAATGTCAGTATGAAAACGTACCTGAATAACATCTATCATGAAACGTTAATAAATTACCTTGCCCCGTAAACAAATGGCCTGAATATATTGAACAACGGTTAAAACATCATTTAGCACCGTTTGCAGTAGAACATAGTCCAAATTGACAACACAAACAAGAAAATTTACCAAGCGAGTGACCGTTTACAATGAATTGTTTGCACACATGATATTCAAATCAGCAGGACGTCATGCGTGCCAGAAATCAGAAATTTGTGAATGAAATAATCATTAATGTCTTTCTTTTTTTCAAAGAACTAATGTAATGTTAAAGTGGAACTTGTGTAAAAAATACTTAAATCCATGTTGAAAATTCTACGTTGTTACGTTTACCAAAAACAATGTTGAAACGGTTCCAATTTTGAAGGCGGAGTTAAGAGCCATTGACATGTAATTTGAAAACATTGCACGAATATAACAATTATGACCTCTTCGTAACAAAAACTGATAAAGGTATCGTTAAATAAATTGTCGTAATCTGCATGTTTATATTTGGCAAATTGAAAATTTAATGATTAAACTATCAATTAATAAATTGTTCGCCCTGCATTACTGAAGGGAAATTAAAATGCGAGTGTGCCAGATGACTGGCACGATAAAAATACGTTTTCGCATAGGAATTGTCTCCAGCTCGAATATTATAAAACACCATAGAATACGTGAAAGCTGGAGATCTGCAGCTATTGACCTTTTTGCCATACCATGAAGGGTACACTAAATACCGGTTTCACGGGCCGGAACAAGGGGGTTCCGCGTGTATATTTACATTACAGTTGGAAATAAAAAGAATGATCTATATCCGATAATAAAGCTAATTAACATAACATCTAATGCAATTAATTTCACACTATTTTGTTTATCAACTAAACAGACACCAAAAAATTAAAAGAAATTTTGATTACAATTGATTTATTTAAGTTAGGGACATGTGCGACTTGCCCGTAGAACATCGTCAGTTCAGTACTATTCCCCACCCACTTTCAGCCATTGGACTTTCATTTTAAATGACGGTCGGCATGCTGTTATTTCGGCATACTCATGCATCATGCATGAAGAAACATGGTTACTTTGAATACCTGTCTTTTCTGGTCAATTTGTTTCTCTCTTTTTCGTTGAATCGGAGGTTTTTCTTCGGATGATTTTTCGCATTCGGTTTTTGAACATGCCGGTTCGCTAAGCAAATGCGCCACAGTTTCGCATTTTAATTTTCATTGTTTTACATGCGTTTACCATCGTTTTTTTTGTTTGTTTTCTTTGGACAGAATAAGACACAATAACAAATTTAAACATTGAGTTTTTCACTTTTATTTAAAAATTAATTCGAAAAAAAACATAATAAATTATGTACAAAACTGTGACTTGAAATCCAGCTCCACCTATTTCGATATTTTGCAGGGGAGTTAATTAGGCACCTGAAGATTTGTAGCGATTACTGTACAAGTTATTTACCCTTTCTTTTATATTTGGAGTGGTTTAAACCACCCCGGTTGGATGATCGTCAAAGTTAACTCTTACCAATATATAACGTTGATACAACGTTGATTACTGACGTTGTATTGATGTTAGTATTTTAACGTTGTACTAACGTTGGCATTTGGTTGATAACCAGCCACATAAAATCCGACCATAAACTGACGTTGTATTGACGACGCATGTTTGCAGGGGAAAACCTCGGTCTTAATGTAAACAAAATGATTGATACCGGGTGTCGCTCGATATTAGGGAACCATACAATAGGGCTGCAACGAATCCAAAAAAATTGTTCGGATCCAAATACGAATCCAAATATGGTTTCTTCGGATTTTTGCGGATCCGGATCCCTCAGATAAGAGAAAAATATAATTTTCTGTCTTAATTAAATGAATCAATGTTTTAGAAGTATAATTTTACTAAAAAACTTTAAAAATTTATTTTAAAAAATATAACAAATTCTCGTTAAACATTGTAGCAATGTCAAAATAAAACGAAACATTAACACTTATTCACTTAATAGTTTGCTCGTTAACATACACTCTTCACTGTTCATACAGTTTGATGTTTGTTACACAAAAATTAACATATCAACATTGTCCGGGTCCAGGCAATATATTAAACCAAAAAAATCCTACTAAATCTGGTAGGATTTTCTTGTGATGGCAGATATTGTATGAGTGAGTGAGGAACAACAACTCTGTGTGGACATTGAAATATGTTGTGTCATTATAGACATCAAAGTACATTACGAACTATTTAATACACAGTTATGAAGTAAAACCAATTTAGCAAGGGTGATCTCAGAGTGTCTATCCTGGCAAATGCATTTACGAGTTTTAAGTGATTTTTTTAACCTCTTCCACAAAAGCAACATCAACTATATGCCAATCGTTTTGTTTGACACACGTTTCAAGATTTTGCCCATTTGAATAGATGTCTAATATTTAACTTCAAGCGACGTATCTTAAGTTTTTATGGAGTTTTCTATTATGTTTTCCGATCTTTTATAGAGAAATATCAGTGAATTAAAACTGATATTTAACCGTTCCAAACAGTGAACAATAACAGCGAAAATTATCGATAGTTTTCATTGTTTTATCGGAACTATTTTTAGATATATTTGGTTTCCCCATTGTGATCCCCAATTGAAGGAAATTTTACCATGGACGACTACTCTGAATTGATGTTTATAAAAACATACGGATAAGCTTCCTTAAAAAATGCACGTAATAACATAGCGGGGCGACCAACGAGGAAATTTTATTGTCCAGAATGACAAAAATACAAGAAAAATTCATTTGTCAGCAAATAAATAAAAAGGATTTTTGTTGGATTTGGTGGGAAAGCGAATTAAATTCACTCGTGATCATATAAAAAACATTTTTTTCCACTCGTGGATGTGCCACTCGTGAAAATATCATTTTCTATGATCACTTGTGAATTTAAATCGATAGTCCACCAAATCCAACAAATATCCTGTATATATATGTCAATTATTACCGCTAAGCATTATTAGTGAATTGCTTATTGACATTAAAAGTGCCCATAATCAGGTCGTTAAGATCTTACATTTGAAAACTTAGCTAAAGAAGGATGAATATATGACATTCTGAATACATCATAATTGCTGTAAAGTTACTTTTTCCTTCAAAAAATAATGCTATCCAAAATGAAATCTGCACATATATCTTCATTATGCTAGTCTGTAAGCTCTCGAGATTGCTCTCTATACTCTAAGGTTACTACAACTGAACCTATGCAAAAATCAAAGCGTAGAAGGCACTGAAGTTGTTCGCTATTGCATATTCTGAGACGCAACTCATTTTCGAAATTAGGTTATAGCTTTTTAACTCGCAAGTTTAAAATAAACACAACTCATTCAAATTTATACAGAGTGTGTCTTAACGCACAGGCCAAGCTGTGTGTGCGCTGTTTATCATTCTATTTAATATGTTATAGAGGTAAGCTAGACAAAATAACAACACCATGTCCCTTTTCAACGTTCTCAAAGAATGGGCATTATGATAAAAACGGTATGATGAGAACCAGTAAATATGAAATAACATTTGAAATCAACATCATTTTACATGGACAATGTTGGATATCGAATACCTATCTCAGTAAGAATATAATTTCATGATGGAAATTCCCGTTACAAAAATGTTGTTTTTTGACACCATATACAAATTCAAAATATGCAAAAAGATAATTGATGAAAATAAATAAAAAAATAAATCTGCGAGCAATACTTTTTACACTCGAATTATTTAGTCATAAAGACAGCGCTATAGACACTTACTTTGTTGTTGATGCTTTACTTGTTACCCTAACAGTTCACACGGTGTCAACCAAATAATTAGTGTGTTACGATAGAGTAACAGAAGTATTATTATAATTTAGAGTTAACTCATCATGATTTCAGAGCGACTCAGTTTCTAAAAAGCCATCTTGAAAAGAAGGTTGCACAATACGACATTAATGGATCAATGCGGGAAATTTAATAAACAATTCGTATTGCAAGCAAGAAAACTTAATTTATAAGAAACTACTTTTTATTCGCTCCTGGTATGTCGTTAAAGTCGCATGTCTTATATAATTGGTAGAATATAAGAAAAGTATAAATTGATGACAAGCTTTCTCTATCACGAATTAAGCAGATACTTATTTGTTCATGATTGGTATTCACGCTTAATTTATGTGTTTTTGTGTTCCTTTAAGAGACCTTGTTAAACACTGAAACTTTGTAATAAAAAACTAAATTGACAAGTTAATTTTGGATTTTGAACGAGATTTCTTATGACAAATACATAAGTAAATGTGTCATACATATTCGAAGCAATTGTGATTCTTAGATACAAGTCGGTTGATATTTGGATAAAGAAGTATCAAGTTCGACTGAAAACTATTCCATATGTACAAAATCAAAGATATAAATTATTTTAAAATATGCTTACTACAAATTAACAATATTTCCCTACCACTTAATGAATTTTCATAAGAAAAGAAAAATATCGTTTAAACTTTAAGCTAAAACGACCATTAATTTTCATACGAATCTACATGTACATAATTTGACGGGCATTTTTTTCTGGAATGAGTGAAATAAAGATTGACCACAATATGAGGATGTACTTTTTATTGTCTTGTAAACACGAGCAACATACAAAAAATACCATTGGTGTAACATAAAAGGAACTTTCAGAGTTTGAATTAAAGAAAACGTCATTTAAAATGTCTTTAAATCAAGACACGCCTTATAATTATTTCAAAAAATACTTTTCAAATACGCGAGTCATTTGATTATTGCAATAACTCACTATCATGTGTCAGCTTACGATAATATATAGTTTATTGTTGTAAAGCAACAGTCCATTATATCATTTCTTATTGGCGAAAAGTTTTCTTAAATGCAAATAAACAATAAATCGGCGAACCAATGGCGCATTGGAAATAGTAAATCCGCATTTTTTTACGACACACAGTGATAGAACATATTAGGTTAATGTCTTTGTGTACTACTTTACGAAAGGTAAACGCGGTGGGTCTGGCTGAGTTGGCTTTATCATACAACACGCTTTCAGTAAAGTTGTTTTTCATTTGCAAAATAATTAAAAGCCATATTGTTAAAAATAATTCTCAGAGTTCATTAAAGCAACAAACGTTTTACATTGCTTAGTTATATGCATTATATGCAATAGATTTTTTATTTTTCCGCAACTCGAAATAGTCACTCCTTGCAAAGTGGTGTTAATAGAAAATATATTTGGTATACTTCTCGATTGAACTTTTTTCATCAAAGCAACTGGTACACACTACAGTAGTAAATGGAAGCGTTAATTTAAATATAAATCCTAAAACTTTTCATTCAAATATTTGAACCACATGGCTGCTCTTCACAAATATGGTTATCATTTATCTTTAAAACATTTTTAAATATTAAGAATGAAAGTACAATGACTTAATGACAAAGCAACTCATTTTTCTACTTGCTATAGCTCAAGTCATCATCTCCGTGACGTTATTCATTAATAAAATTATGTTTGAAAATTTATATGAAAGCATGTTATATTTTAAAAGACCATCATAGGCATCCATTTAAGTAAAAAAACACAAGAAAACTAAGTACATATGTTCAAACGTATTAACATTGTCTTGGCTGTTCTTCTCGTCACTGATATCAAAAGAAACGTCCAATAAAGTAAAAGTTATACACGCACAAACTACAGGTACCTTTAATTTGTGGCCATCGTACAATTTATTAAATAGAAGTTTCACGGCGATTCTCGTTTTTTAAACAGAGGTACTATTTTATAATGGTTTGATAGACCACCCCTACAGGTTTTCATCCGGTAAATATGGAGTTCTCGTTCAGGTGGTGAATTGGTTGTCAAGGTAACTTTACAACCGGGAGGAGGAGGTCTTTCGTACAAGCCACGTTCGATGAATTGCTTAATTTTGCAGTTTAGTGCACCACGTAAAAACTCCACGTAAAACGGTCCTGGATACGAACATATAAAAAGAAAACATTTTCAAAATATATATTGTCGGTAAACATGCGACCAAGCTAAAATATAAAATATATACATCATAAATATTCTGAACATATTCATATAGGAACTGTTCTAATATTAAATTACCTTGTCCTGTATTGGCAATTTCACGCACAAGATCAGTAAATGAATTACGAACACACTTTTCCATCGATGACGGCTCAGTTTCTTTAAACTCAATGCTATGCATTTCAAAAAAGAGTTTGGCGTTGGAGCTGCCGGAATTGCCCTTTCCAAACTCACCTGTCAACTTTAAGAAATGTATTTTGATAAGAATGGACGTTATGTATTGCAATTCGCATGATACAGATAGATCTTAACAAACCGATCTTACAGATGTAAAGAATTGTTTGTGTAAGTATTTTGAGGCTCAGTAGTCTTAGTATATGTACATTAATTAATATTACGTGATCTCTCATTCGGTCAAAAAAATGTTTCTTGTTCATTTTCAATGGATATACATCATCCCCATTGCTTGTAATGTTGCTAGATAATGTGATGTATTGAATGTATTGTCATACTTTGTTCACATATTCCCCAAAGTTTTGTAGGGCGTAACGCATCGCTTCTAAACGCATGATGTATTTCATGTCTGCATTCCCGTAAAGCATATAACTCATAAACTCATATATGCACGAGGTTTCTTCACCAGGCATCTCATAGGCAGTAAATCCCTCCACTTCAATTCTGGTTAAAATATAGCAAACACAGGAACTTTCTCATTTATTTATGTGCACATATGTATTTCATTGAATTGTATTTTATTTGTAATGTCTCAAATTTCGCGAATCTACTTAGTTTATTAGGTTTTAATGCAGGGACACTATCGGTCTACACATAATGCAGCCTCAGGCGCGGCCGGACCTCATAAACTTCAAAATATACGCCCTCAACCCCTCCCACTACACACGCACACAGTGAGAGAGATACGTAAGCACGTACGCAAACATTATAGTGACTGGATAATAACCAGTAGGCAGTAGACAATGATATAAGGTCGAGGCATCTCGATTGTTTTGTTCAAGTGTGCTCATTTATTCGATTGGATTATGCGACCACGATTTATTTGTTTGAATTAAATTATGCTATGAATAGCTTCAACTAGTTATTCAATTACGATTAAGACCAGGAGTAACTCTGACCTGCAATACAGTGCAATGATGAACCATGGTGTAATTAGTAAGTACATGAAGGTTGCATTAAAAAAACTGACTTTGTTCTGGTGTACTTAAGTTATTCATATATTCATATTGTAAAGATATTTTACGGGTCGGATTGAAAGTGTCAAACACATATTAATAGCGGACGAGCATTTTTCGAATAATTAATCTGTTGTATAAAAAGTCGGATACATGTTTTCGTTCAAAAGAACATTCTGATTAAAATGAATGACTAACTGAAATGTATCAAGTATGTCAATGATTCCATTAAAATTGTAACGGCAAGTTTTTTGAGGAACTATAATGCTGTTTATACAATAGATTCTCAACTCAAGCTCAAATTTGTATTTAATTCATTATGTAAGGTTCGGACAGAACATGGAAATTATTCACCGCCGAAAAATAGTCAAGTGCAATCAATGGTAATTAAAAAAATGTTTTCAGCAATAATATGAATGCGGTATCTTGTTTTAATGAATAAAAACTGCGCATTTAAATTTTCAATATAATCCATATGTATCATTGCTTCTGAACAGAGTGAATGCAAATCCTAATTCATAGTGTAGATCTATTTTACACAATCATAAATCATAAATTACAATCAAGCCTAAAGCTCAAGTCTCATGGTGGCTGTACATGTACATTCATTCATTTGTATATGTTTTCAAGACATTAAATACGTCGTAATTTGCTAGAATACAAATAAGGAAGAAATGTTTCTTGGGTTATATCATCATGAATAAATTTCGATTTATATTTACTGACATACGAAGTGTAAATTAGTTATTTTAAAATAATGCGTTATACAAAAATTGCGTCAAACGCAATACAGGTATTCAGATAAACGTCATAAACACTTACGTGTCTATGGTCCGCATCGAAATTGTGTCCGTTTTATTAATGTCTATTTCTTTCAGCTTATCAAACTCAAATATAAGTGTGTTGATCATATCTAAACATGGTTTTCCCTCAAATACGTCATTATTCTTCAAAAATGCGTAGATATCCTCACAAAGTTTCTGCAAAGAAATATTAAAACAAAACACGAAGTCAATCGACATGTTATTACGAACTTAAGAATACGTACATCTTATTTACTGTAATTTACGCAAATGCCTGCTTTTAATCATGATTCCGCATATCATTATTGCTTGAATATTAAATGTTTAATTGTAGACTTAATTAAACAAACACACGACATTTAATTTTGTGTAGTAATTGTCGTCAAACCCGGATAACAACTTCACGAACATAAACGCATCAAATAATAATAAAGTGATTGGAAACAAATGACAAGAAAAATGTATCATCTGTTTTGACATATTCTTTCAAGTAGCCTTACCAATCATTACATCATTGTATATTCCATTTTGAATTGTTGTAACCTGAGGAATTAACAGTGTGCAAATGGCTTTTATGTTTTCTATAACAAAACATAGCAAAATGAAAGTGTACCATTCCAAGGCGGTGTTGAACACATTTAAATAGGGGGAATATCCAGTACGGCGTTCCTTTTACACGATCCTTCGACTTCATCCAGTAAACGTGCAGTTCTCGATCACTGGAAACATCAGTTGTTAAGCTCACGTTCAGGCCGACTATTGTATCCACTTTTCGACCTTCGTATGTTTTCTCCTTAAAGTGCTGGTGTATTTTTTGATTTAAGACACCACTCAAAAATTCTATGTAAAACGGTGCTGCAATTTCAAGATCTGTTCTTATCAAACATTGTTTAGATTCCAACATTCATACGTACAGTACTTGTATTTATTAAATTATTATTATTATGAAAACACATTGTATTAGTTTTATTGTATAACGGTATCATTAATTATAAAGGGCATCTTCCCCACCATTGCCTTTCCCTTCGTTAACTGCTTCACGCACTAATTTGTCAAATGCATCAGACACACACTCTATCTTCTGCTCTGGCCATTTCATCTTTTCGTTCAGGGTGATGCTATGCACATTGAAAAAGACATTCGCTTTGTAGCAGTCATCAAAGATGTTTGTTAGCTGAAAGATAAAAAATGCTAATAATTATCTTTCCTTTCGATTTCGATTTGTATTAACATTTATTTACAAAGCAAGAACATATGACAAAACTTATCAATGGCCGGTACCTGTGTAACATATTTTTCAAAGTGCTTCTTTGCATATCGTGCTGCGGCTAGTCATAAAATGAACATTAACGAGTTGTCTCCACACAGCAAGTAGCTTATCATCTCGTAGAAGGAGCAGAATTCACCACTAGGCTTTTCATATGATTTGAACCCATGGACATCGATTCTGAAATGAATATTGAAATCGTAAATAGGTTGCTCTGAAAAAATAGTATGATTAGCGCTTGTAATTGTTTTATTTTCGTATCACTGTGCCCTATAAGGTTAAACTTTTGACAAGAAGTTTTTCTATTAATTGACTTAATGGTTTATCTGCAATACAAATGTATGTGTTATAAATGTGTATGCTTTATTTATCGACTGGATAGGACTGTAACTTCTCAAAGTATATTTGCGAACGCAGAGAATATCCATATATGTTGATTTTTAACCACTTGTAAAAATGTTCTGCCATTATTTAAAAAATACAATGAACTCACGCTATCATAGCACAAACAGGTTTAAGTATTTCAATGTATTTTAGCTCGTCAAACACAACATTCTGTGATTGTTCAAATGTTTTAAAATCTGTTCTCCATTTGAACGATTCCTGTTCTGCTATTTTTGCCCCAATACAATTTCGGCTTTCCATTTCCTGCAATGATAATGGTAATTTACTCTAGAATAGTATTATTGGTTGGAAGAAGTCGTACCACTACATTACTTCTACTACTACTACTACTACTACTGCTACTACTACTACTACTACTACTACTACAACTACTACTACTACTATTACTACTACTACTACTACTACTACTACTACTACTTCTACTACTACTACTACTTCTACTACTGCTACTACTACTACTACTACTACTACTACTACTACTACTACTACTACTACTACTACTACTACTACTACTACTACTACTTCTACTACTACTACTACAACTTTTACTACTACTACTATTACTACTACTACTACTACTACTACTACTACTACTACTACTACTACTCCTACTACTTTTGTTACTACTTCTGCTACTACTACTATTATTACTACTACTACTACTACTACTACTACTACTACTACTACTACTACTACTATTACTACTACTACTACTACTACAACTTCCTTACGGTATTCACTTCAAAACCATATTAAAATCAAATTACGGGCTAATGCCGTTAAAAAGCTAAAATACTTTACAAATAAATGTTTTCTATTGAAATATGTTAAATTATTAGTTAATAATAAGATTATATGTACGTACAATGTAAATAGTGTGTATGATAGAAATTAACGATATTCAAGCATTAATTAGAATATGGATTACATTATTTATTTAAAAATACTTACTATCTTCTTTATATGAGAAACGTTGGTGTTTTGGGTAGGTGTTTGATCATCTTTTTCAAACAATTGGATCAAACAATAACGATGTTCATGTTTAGCTAACTTTCCCCAGTAAATGTGCAGTTCTCGTGGTCTGGATTCCGCATATACATTGAGGCCTGATATCGTCCACACATCTCGATCGTAATAACGATTATTCTCAAAATGCTGGATGATGTTGCGATCCAAAACGCCACTCAATAATTCGGCATGAAAAGGACCTGTCCAATGATTAGGTAATGTGTATTGTTCATTTATCTGCTCAAACTCATTGTTATCAATACATGCATGATTGACACAACTTGGTTCATTATACATTACATATTGAACCTACCAGTAATTTCAGTAACGACTATTTCTTGTAAAAGCTTGTCCAGATTTCGGGATACACTTTCCTCAGTCAATTGAAATTCTTCAATGTAGATGCCGTGAATTTCAAAGAATATTTTAGCGTCAATAAATTGGGTTGTGGATTGTTTAAACGCTTCTGTTAACTTAAGTTAAAAAACAACAACATGTCGTGATTTAGATCTTCGTTAGTGAAGACAAGACGCTATAATAATTGAATGTGAAATATAAAATAGCTCTGGCATTCTTGTGGTTATTACACATGCACAAGCTTGCAAGTGCTCTTCGAATGCATCATAAGTGTTTTGAGAACTGAACTTTCATGACATGTAAATTGTCAGGTTATATACGAATACCTTAAATACAGACGTCTGGTTAGTATAACACTTATCGATTAATAAATGAACATTTACTCGATGGCTTTCGATTATGAATAAAACTCTTCTTTGAAACAACATCCATAAGCCAGAACGTAAAGTAGTTTCGTTCAAAATTGTTGTATTTTAATGAATCAGACATGGTTTTCAAATGTTAATATTTCTGTGAGTAGTTTTTATATATATTACAACAATTTGTAGAGTCTTAACAACCGTTTCGTTAAAGTAATTGTTTTTATTATTTTAATAAGAAAGTGTTTATAATATGTAATGTCTTATTAATCAAAAGGTTATATACCTTTAAAGGTTAAAAAGGTTAATACTACTTAAAAATTTGTTTTAATCAGCAGTACTGTCATCGGTCAAGTCTTCATTAATATTCCCTGGGTAAAAAATTTTAATTAATATACAGAACGGATTCTAAGTGCATAATATGATACTTAATCAGATCAATAAGTTGCATAAGTTGTGCGAGAACTCTGCCAACTTCTACGCCACACAGAGAAGAAACGTGTTCATAAAGAAAGTGTACGCATGCCCATGAACACACCTTAAGTCGATTTTCTAGATGAGACAACATTGTGGTCATCTTTTTTATGTAAAATGCATCACAATAAATAAGACCGAGTACCTTTTTAAGATATATTCCAAAATATTTAATTCCAAAACTTGCAGCTGCACATTGTAGAGTGTACTTTAATTGATCGCTCCCACAAATAAGATGACTAAAAAGTTCGTATAGATTGGTGATGTTCTTTCCAGATATTGCATATGGCACAAATCCATCGACATGTATTCTGCAATAAATGTAAAATAAATTAAATAAATAGCGTTGTTGTCTTAAAAAACAAAATGCTAACTTTGCATCTGCAGTTATTCTTGCATACTGTCGTTTTTCGAGAACGTCAAACGATCCATGCATTTATACAAATGCTTTAGACTGTAGGTGTTATGTCAAAAATAAATCGGATTTCTGAGGTGTTGGTGAGTGCGTGCATGTGTTTGACACCATGTTATAACAAAATATTACCCAGTGAGATCCATCATCTTATGGTTATAAAAAATATTTTGACATTATGAACATTTGAATTCGCAGTAATAAAAACTGGTGTATAGAAACTGAACCATGCTGGAGAAAGCCGGGCTGTGTTTTGCCAAGTTTCCCACGTTTACTTGTATTTTGTATTTGCAGATGACAATTTATACCGTATTGGCATTCTGAACAAATTAAATGGTTCATAGTTATATCACTTTATAGAGTGTAGCTATTTGTGTAAACGACATGCTTATAACTTTATTCTAAACGCTAATGTGAAGGCTTTTGTTTGGTTAATTACAAAAAAACGGAACATGTTTTTGTTTAGTTTAACACTAGATGTATGCAACATACGCATGAATCGTTGGCCATGAGGTTGGTTCAATTATTGTCCGATCCTTTAAATTATCGAAATCCAAGGCGCCTATGTCGATGAAGCCTCCCTGAGGTAAACGTCGGTACAAATCCGCACACCATTTCTGAAATGCAGAACATAAAAATATGCAATACATGTTGATGTTTGACATTAATGACGTCTAAATTTCCTTTTGACTAAAAACTGCACTTACGTCTAAACAACTAACAGATTTCAATGAGAGATTGCATGTTCAAATTGTTGTTAATATGCTTTTATACAAATTGACAAAGCTATACTTTTGCATTACCAAAGACACATTAATTCGACGGACGGAAGGACGGACGAACAAGAATGAATCTATATGCCCTTTCCGCATAAGAATCACCATTTCCAGGATGCAGAATCACGCGACTTTGTTGGGTTTCCAATTAAACTTTAATGGATGTTAAAACACCGGTAAGTGCTGCTTTTTTCCAAATAAGTTTTGAGAACGATTGTGTTTTTATGACTTTCAACTCGTGCATAAAAGACAGATTTTTATGCTGCTGATGGCAATGTGAAATACACCAGAATTACTGTATTTAAAAAGCCTGTGTTCTTGTTCAAAAATTCCATGTATACTGCACGATTATGCTTCATGCAACTTAAAATAAAATTGTGTTACCGATTTTTGACGTATAAAATGATTTATTCTTATACATTAAGATATCGACACAAATTGCAAGAAAAACTGTCGTGTATGCACTTAAGATTTTTGCAAATGTATTTCAATAACTTGACATCATTTTGTTTATTTCCATGGCGAGAACATTGATATAAAGGTTCACACAGAAGTGTGGTTAAGGTTATGAAAAGCTACGCTTAATAAACTTATATATATTCAGCACTAATCTACTTCTCTCTCAAATTTGCGAGTAGTTTTCGAATTGCATGTTTATTACGGTTTTAAGTTTATACAATAACACATGACTTAAAACATTCGAGTGGGTAAAATATATTGTTTATTACAAGCAGATTATGACGTCTAAATATTTTTCAAAAATACTACATTGCAAAAAAAACATACATCGTTAGTTTTTATTTCTGTCCCAGCGAAACGCAGACGATGCAGACATTTAAATTAATGGTGAGTTCAATAAATTCAACACGAACCCTTAAACATGGATTATATGTGCATTTAGCATACTTTTTCTACACTTCATCATAATTGTACAACACTTCTTTTAAGTAATATTGCATAAACTCAATCTATATTGCCCTCTGGCGGGGTGCAGAAACTTGGCAAAAGGAGGGCTTGAACGGGAGAAATCGTGTATTAACAATGCCATTCACGTGCCGTTCAAGCCCTGTTATGTGTTTTTCATATCCATAATCTGGTCTACGCGCAGTTACTTCACTTCTCTAGCCTTCGACGACTTTCCATGCATTAATGGGGAACTGAATAAGCACCAGTTTCCTCATGCATGCAGGGATAATGACTATTTCAATCCACTTTTCAAGTTAAACCATCTGCACTCTCTTGACAACAGCTTTATTGTATTGGCAACGTCATTGAAGTTAAGGTTATTTACTCAACACTTTCAAAAGACTATGCTGTAAATGTAAGTGTTTATGTACCTTCAACGTTCCTGCTGTAAATTCCAAAATAATTCCTCATTTCTTACTTTACGCGGCTGCATTTCAACTTTGCATTAATCCACTGTTTAAACACATTTTAAATCGAAAACTACCTATCCGAAGGTAAAGCCTCGTCATTTCGGATGATGACCGAGTGAGGCATATGTAAAACACAACCTTGAACTGTATTGAAATAATCGAATTATTTTGTCGATGTCGAATGAACAAAACATTGTTTTCAATGTTATTTAAAATTATTTTGGTATGTGTGATTTGTTTATGCAATAATAGCGAAAATACACATTTTCTCGGACATGATCATCTGCGGGCGCTTTCAAAATCCGTTCCTGCCCTCGTGCTGCGCACTCGGGCGGGAACGGATTTTTCGAGCGCCCACAGATGATCATGCCCTCGGAAACGTGTATTATCCCTAAATTGTATCCATCTCCTATGTTTTACATTTCAAGCATTAGTGAGATTTGTAAATCAGCCGATACATGCAAGCCGATTATCGATATGCCTTCAAGATGGTGTCTTCTTCTTAAATGTAAATTCTACAAATGGACCCAGTGGATTTACACCACGTTCAATCTAAAATGGGTATTTAATAGCCTTCCATGGTACACCAACGTTGAAAGTTTAGAAAGTGACGTGTTCGCATATTTAATGATCTAACGATAACTATGAACGGTGCATTATGAGTGAAAGAGTAATATCTAGTATCGCTCTGTATAGGTCAACTAAGTGGATACCTGTACGAAGAGCTTAAACAATTATATCTGTAAACCTACCTGCCCTAGCAAACCTTCGCTGTCCGATTCTGCGGTAGAGATGTCATGTGATGGTTCAGCACAGACTAAAATGTAATAACCATGCAATTATTTTTCGTTCGAAATGGAAAGCGATATTTCTTATTATCAGCTACAGTTTCAAGTACAAATATTCTTAGTTTCATACAGGGTGTAGGTTCAGAAATGCAACTGTTTATCCTCTTACAATATGCTTAATTATTTACGACAAAGGCGAATTTGCAAACATGAAATAAGGAAACCTTGTTTTATTCTGCAATAATTACCGGCGAGGTTACACATGCCAATCACCGGCTACCACCAAACAGTTTAGCAGGTACATGTACCTTCAGTGTGATAATCGCATTTTTATCAATGAATTTTACTAAGACCCTAAAGTGTATATTTTAAATTATAAAATACCTGTTGTTGATGAAGAAAACTTTCTTAAGATTTTTTTTGTGTTATAACTAACATTTGTTCCACACACTAAACAACTAAAAACATTCATAAATGCAACAACTTTGCTTAAATTATTAAGAAGAATGTTCTATTAAAGTTCGACTATGGCTTAAGTGTTAAAGACTAAAAAACATTCCAAATAAACGAATGTTTTGCAAAATATTTTGTAAAAAAATAGCGTTCCTTATAACAGCAGACACAATTAAACGAGATACAAAATTCTCATTTAAATGTTTGTGGGAAAATATATTCAATGTGGATATCCCACAACGATACCTGAACATTTACGAGCGAACTTGAGACTAGCAGCGTGAGAAAACAAAATATGTCTATGTATACTAGTCTTCTGTTTGCTACTCAATTGAAGAAAAATATACAAAAGGACACTCATGAGACGCCGTTGCATTACCTGGAGATGTATGGTTTTCTGTCGCTTTCCCGTTTTTGTCGTTTTAAATCTGCGATTCAGATCCTAAAAGTGGATGAAAAAACACAATGATGCATATTCTGTGATTGCATACGTGACTGTACCATATATTTTACATAAAATAAGTATTTTATCACAATCAACATTATTCTTTAAAACCTTACCAAAACTGTTGAATGACAGAGCGTTCCCAAAACTGTTGAATGACACAGCGTTCCCAAAACTGTTGAATGACAGAGCGTTCCCAAAACTGTTGAATTACAGAACGTTCCCAAAACTGTTGAATTACAGAACGTTCCCAAAACTGTTGAATTACAGAACGTTCCCAAAACTGTTGAATTACAGAACGTTCCCAAAACTGTTGAATTACAGTTTGTTAACAAAAATGGTGAATTACAGAACGTTCCAAAAACTGTTGAATTACAGTTTGTTAACAAAAATGGTGAATTACAGAACGTTCCAAAAACTGTAGTATTACAGATCGTTCCCAAAACATAAGCATAGTCGTTTCTACCTACATGCCACATTAATCATGCGTATTTGAATGTGCTTAAACCACATAGCAGAAGGGTACTATAATTTGGAATATTTTGCATAATATATTTAAACTGGAAATATTTGGAATAATTTGTGATATATATTTATACTGGAAAGTTCTTAGTTTTGTTTTATGTGTTAATGTAAGCGGTTGAATAAACAATTGATTTGTTTCCAATTCTTTGTAAAAAAAAAAGAAACCGTCGGAGAAGGGTGATGCTTCCCAAAGGTTTTTTTAGTCACAATTCTGCACTATATATTCAGATAAAAGGAAACATCTTGAGGGGCATAACTTTGGACAAAACAATACGATGGATGGTTTAGCAACTTAAAAATTTCAAAGGGTCATAACTCTCTAAATAAATCATCTAACCAGAACCCACAAATAACATGCGCATCTCCTCAAGGTAGTTAAGCTTCCCATAAAGCTTCATTGAATTCCAGTCAGTAGTTGGGGAGAAATAGCCCGGACAAGAATTGCACTATATGTACAGTTTATAAAAAATTTCAAAGGGCCATAACTCATCATGAAAAATCATCCGACCATAACCGGCTGATAATATGCACATCTCCTGTTGGTAGTGAAGCTTCCCATAAAGTTTTATTGAATACCCGTCATTAATTGCTGAGCAATAGCCCGGACGAAAGATTGTGTACGGACGGACGGACACACGCACGGACGGACAAATCGGCGACTATTTGCTACCCCCAAAATTCTTGGTAGTGAAGCTTCCCATAAAGTTTCATTGAATTCCGGCCATTAGTTGCTGAGAAATAGCACGGACAAGAATTGCATTATATGCACAGTTAATGGAAAAATTCAAAGGGCCATAACTCTGTGAAAAATCATCCGACCAGAACCGGCTGATAATATGCACATCTCCTCTTTGTACTGAAGCTTCCCATAAAGTTTAATTGAAGTCCGGTCATTAATTGCTGAGAAATAGCCCGGACAAAAATTGTGCACGGACGGACGGACACACACACGGACAGACAAAGCGGCGACTAAAAAAATTAGGGGAGCATAAAAATCGTATCTTGTAATTACCTAAATTTGATTGAACTGCTTCGTCAGTACGAGTTTTTGGTAAACTGATATAAATATTTTAGTTAATTCGGTAATTGATCAAAGTAAATATTATGTAGATTGATGACAAATGTCTTCAGTTTTCCGCTTTTTAAATCTAGTGGCACACTTTTCTTGAGATTATAGTATTTCAGGAAATCATAAATACCGGTATATAACCCGTATAATTTTTTTTAAATCCCCAAAATTGTAACATTTCCTCGCTATATAGTCGTTTATGTGAACTACAGGATTGACAACTTTAATACACCAAATTTTGAAGAAAAATTAACTATCAGAATGTTTTATAAATGAGTAAATCCATATAATTGGTATTTCAGAAAATCATTGGTATTTAACCCTTAGACGCTTTGTAATTTATTAAATCTGAAAACTCTCTCGCTATATAGTCGTTAATAAAAATGGGTTCCACATGATCGACACCTTTAATACACCACATTTTGTAGAAAAATATACAATTAGAATGTTTTACTTCTACTTCTACTTCGTACTTCCAACAGACAATTGCTGACTATTACAGGAAGGCCACTGTCGAGTCCTCTTTCTGGGAAAAAACAGTACTTGGAGATAAGAGAGAACGCTCCCAGAGTCGGGAGCGAACCCACGAACTCCCGATCGCTTGGCGGACACCTCATGCACTACACCACCGCGACCTTTTATAATTGAGTTATCCGAAAATTATTTATTTTCTGATAGTTTGTTTGTTTTTAGAGTTAACCTTATTTCCGAATTCCGTGTGATTATATCGTAAGGTTTAATGTGATATTCTTAAACTATATAATAACCATGGCTTTCCAGACAAGTACTGTTTAATTTCGTTTTTGTTTTCGATTCAGATTGATGTATTTATCGTTTAATCCAAGTAGTTTTAAGACCATCCATCTATCACTTTAAACCGCCATTTTTATATAATGCGTTAATTATAAACTGTTTACTTCTGAATATGTGTATGAACTCGTTATTTTATATATGTAAAACCTAGGTCAAAGAGCAGAATGAAGCAAAATGACGTTATATAAACGTTTATTAATAGAAAGTATATCCGAAGATTGAAAAAAAAATCCAAATATCATCAGTAAAACAATTAGCAAATTTAACCATTCAATTTCGGAAGCATACGTAAACCGAATAATTACAATGAACAACTTGACATATGGATATAACAAAATATAATATGCCATGATACGATGCGATGCGATATAATGACATGACATGATAAGATTTGATATGATATATGCTATGGAATGATATGGTTAATGCAAACATTTATTTCTAAATATTATTAGTTGTATATTAAAAACTATCAATATTAAAAGTACTTACTTATTAACAAAGAAGAAATCTTTCATTATGAAACGATGGGGCAAAACAGAGTGTTACCTTTTTTTAAGTGACGATCTTGCCTTTTTTGTCTCCTGTTTGCCAAAGCAAAAACAATATACGATGCTTATAGTTTAAAATTATTTGATTATACCCCATTACCGATTGAAAAAGTGGTAATACTAAAATCACTCTTTCCCGTTTGTGTGTCCCTCTTTCAGTCTGCGTCTGTCCCGGTCATGGTTGGGACGAAAACTCCACCAAGCATTAAAGATTTTGAAATAACAAATGTTCATCTATAATGTATATGAGACTTTGTGTTACGCTCAAGAACCGTTTGGCTTTACCAAATGCCGATGTCAAATGTTTAGATCCCATGATTTTTCACAAATGTTTAGCACTATAAGTCGGTGAGTCGCACTCAAGAACAGCGTGGCTGCCTGTTATTTAATGTCGACAGTTAAGGTCAAAATGAATACTTGAGTTTTTAATCATATATGAAGGCTTTATGTTTTGACCATATATTAATTGAGTAATTAAATTTTGCAGAATGTTTTCGCTCAAAGTGATATTATGGGTATATTTTACTGTTGATTTTAGTTGAAAAGAATTCACAGGTCAAAATAGTTAGTTAAAATGTGGTAATTGACCAATTATCTACAACTCGTCATGCTACCAGTTGTTTATAAAAAATATATATTATATTCGATATTTTAAATGACTCACCCAGTCCTCTAAGCCGAAATGATCCTTAAAACTGTGTCTTTATGTCGTATGAACGAATCTGCATAAAAATTACATTTATACTCGAATCCTTCATCGAATTATTTCTGTCGTCAGTTGTCAAAACGAAAGTACGGTTGATATTCAAATGCATTATTTTTCTATTTCCGGGATATTGTTTCAGTATGTTGATTGACAAATATTAGTGTATATGAAGTGAAAACACCAAAAAAAACAATGGTTGCGATAGACACTTGTAAACATAGCATAAAGTGTTAGATGCCCATAATATCACTTTAAACGAAATACAAAGCTCTCAACTTATGTGTGTGGGAAAATATATTCGAATATATTCAATGTGGATATCCCGCAACGATATCCGAACATTTACGAGCGAACGCGAGACTGATTTCGTCGGAAGTGTTTATGAGAAAAAGAAATATATATACGTGTCTTCTGTTTGCTACTCAATTGAAAAGAATAAATAAGCGACACTCACGATACGCCGTTGCATTTGCTGGAGATGTATTCTCACGGTCTGCTGTCGCTTTTCCATCTGTGTCGTGTGTAATCTGCGATTCAGATCCTAAAAGTGGTTGCAAAACACAATGATTCCTATTATGTTTAACACCTTATCAAGTCGGTGTGACGTTCATAGAAATCAAGTGTCTATCTTCAAAGTTAACTTCCTACTGTAATGTCAAGGTCAGAGAGCAGAATTTGCTTTTTAAACGCGTTCTCTCTTTTACTAAAAACCATGCATTCAAGATGATTTAACTGTTCAAGAAGGTATGACAAGGTCAAGAACCTTATTACTACTTAACTTTGAAGGTTATATTTAGTGATAAAATGTCAAAAAGCACCATGGATTTTGACGACTGTATGACTGTGTCTATGTAGTAAGTAAGGAATAATTATTACATTCAGGTACAGCAATAGCTGTGTATTTGCATTATATTATCGCAGCAGTCAATTTAAAGTAGCAGTAGTATCTATTGATTTATTGTACTGATTTATTGAATTATCAATTTGTTTATATTCACCTTTTAACTGCCTTCTAAATAGTATTGTAACTATTGTGATCACAATATGAGACTAAGTGTTACGCTCATAAACCATTTGGCTCTATATCGTTGGAATATGATGCAACAACTTTGCTAAAATTATAAAGGTGTATGTTCTTTTAAAATTCGACTATGGCAAAATTGTTAAAGCCCCAAAAACATTCAATATAAATAAATGTTTGCACAAAATTTCGAAAAAATCCAAATTAAATAATCAGCGTTCCGTATAACAATAGACACAATTAAACGAAAAACAAAATTCTCAGTTGTTTTTGTGTGCGACAATATATTCCATGTAAATATCAAGCGACGATATCCGAATATTTACGAGCAAATGCAAGACTGGTAGCGTCGGAAGAACGACGTATTCGTAATAATATATATATATATAAATATACATAGATTAACTATCATATACTCTACATAACCTATGTATTTTTTATCAAAATAAACATCACTCTTCAACTCTTTACCAAAACTGTTAAATTACAAAGCGTTCCCAAAACTAAATGCGTTTTTCCCACAACAAAAAATATTTTTGTATATGTATAAGCTTATTTCTGATCTTTAAAGTCTTTTAAGAACACCGATCGAATTTCGTTAATTTATATCGTAAGTTTAATGTGATTTTCTAAAAATAAATGATTTACATAGCTTTCCAGAAAAGTATTTTATCTGTTCTTCTTTGTTTTTGATTTAGATTCATGTATTAATCGTTTAATCCAAGTAGTTTTGAGACCATCCATCAATCATTTTTAAACCGCCATTTTTATATAAATGTATAATGTGATTACAATTAATCCTGTCGATTAAATGCCAACCCTATCATAAAGTAACGAAATGCGTTAATTATAAATTGTTGACGACTGATAATGTGTATGAGCTCGATAAAACCTATGTCGCAGAGCAGAATGTAGCCAAATAATGTTATAGAGACGTTTATTAAAAGAAAGTATATGCGAAGATGGTCCACGATTGGAAATTCTGATTATATTTTTAAGTTGTAATAATATTATATAGCCCATATGTTTTACCGTTCAGCATAAAACTACTCGTTTTAAGTGCCTACTTACCTTCAATAATGACTGCTGACCCACGATTCAGGTTTTCGGGCGTAAGAAACGGCCTCAATTCTTAAATTTGTCAATAAGAAACAATAAATGTTTAACCAGGGTAATTGAATAATTTTATTCTGTAATTTTATTAGCATTTTTATCATTAAACTAATGTTTTTAGGATTGAAGTTAACTGGATTATATTGTAACATCAAATAGCGTTCACTTTAGTCTATCATTCCATATTATTTGATATGATATATGATATGGAATGATATGATATGATATGGAGTGATAGATTAATTCATATATTAATATGTTAAATTTATTAATTGTATATTATAATATAAATATAAAAAATAATGGGTATTTTAGAAAGAAGATATATTTCATTTTGCAATGCAGAGCAAAACAGAGTGTTACCTATTGGTGACTGAATATCTTGCCTTTTTCGTTTCCTGTCTGCCAAAGTAAAAACAATATATGATTCGTATAGCCTCAACGTATTAGATTATACTACCACTACCGATTGAAATAGGGTTTTTATTAAAATCACTATTTCCTTTGTGTTGATCCCTCTTCCAGTCTGTCCGTCTGTCCTGATCATGGTTGGGAAGAAAACTCCACCATGCATGAAAGAATTTGAAATAACAAATGTTCATTTATATGAGACTATGAGTAACGCTTATGAACCGTTTGGCTACCTCAAATGCCGTTGTCAAATGTTTTAGTTGAGAGATTGAAACACATTCCATCTTTCAGTATCTAAATAAGGGCCAATGATTTTGCACAAATGTTCAGCACTATGAGTCGGTGAGGCACACGCAAAAATAACGTGGCTGTCTGTTGGTCAATGTCGAAAATTAAGTTCAAAATAAAGACTTTAGTTTTCTTTTACCTTTCTTCTGTTTAACAAAGACTAAAACTATAAGGCTGCAATAAATAAAGATGCTCCTGTGACTACTACTTCGAATAACCGTTTATTCGGCATTGACTCATTCGTGGGGTTTTCTGAAAGAACGATTATGTCAATTGTAAAATAATGGCATCGTAGAAATTGAGCTTAACAATTAAATTACGTTATTAAACCTCTCAACATTACAATATATATTAAAAAGAGCACACAACACCAATACAATATTGAACGAGCCGATATTATATTTACAAAAATGTTATTAAATGTCTTTGTATTATTCGCTCTATTCGCTATATACATGTTGACTATTTATGCTAATGTAAACTAACGGCAGTTAAAATATAAATTATGTTGTGATATATATGTTCTTTAAGTAAATTAAAACATGTACAAACTTTGTTAAAAAACGAATATGTGCAGTTCTCGAATTGATTAACCATTATTTAGGCTTACCTTATTTTATTATTATTTTGAAAGAAGGACTCTTTCAAATTCGATTTTGAAAGTATCGTTTAATTTAACTCAAATTGAAAAATATGACGTTTTTTTTGTTGAAATGAAGTCGACGTATAAATGGATTGATATTTGCCTGATATAACGTGTATGATATATTTTTTATCAGTTCAACAGGAAGTTTATATATCATATTACTCGCAATCAACTTTAAAGTAAGCATTTTTAGTAAAATGGAATAAGATTCAACAAAACAAACAATTTGATACCAAGATGCAATAGATTTTAAACACAAAATGCAACACAAACAGCAAAAAACTTCTTTTATAAATATTTAGCGCAAGGGCTCTTGACGTCATTATTAACGCGTCAAACGAACAATCATATTCTTTCCAGCTAAAAATGCAGCTTTTAAGCGATTTTTTCATTATTTCTTAAAAAAGGGGGACGTAAAGGTATGATAACCAGAAAAAATGGTTACTAACTGACCTTTTTGTAATATATCAGGCCCGGCACGAATAAAATAAAGGCTGGGCAAGCCTCGCTGTGATATTATTCTAAGCCTTGCCTGATATATTACAAAACAATCATGCAAAGACCTGTTATTCTGTATAAATCATGCTATTTGTCATTTTATTTGTTATATTCTGATAAACTCACGGATTTATCGCGTTGTAAATTCGCAAAAAGTTATCTAATAAACAAAAGTAGTGCACTTGGTATATTGACATTGCGCCTTTAATGAAACGTGAATAATATTTGTAAAAATATTCTTACATTCACTTTTCAATTCAGCAAATGAAATATCAATGCAAATGCTTTAATGATAAAAAGAAAGTAATTTACAAAGAACGCTATCATACGAAGGAATCACCAGAAGAACTCCTATTCCAAATTGTTCCTTAGGACCGTAACAACAAATATAAATAAGTATAAAATGGCAAATCGTGTCAGATACTATACAATTGATTGAAATGAAAAGGTGGTATATGCGTACGATATTTACATACAAAACCAACACTTGTTTAAACATAATTTATGTCATTTATGTTTCTATTCAATAGACAGGTTTTTGTTTGACTTCAGTTTACATAGATAAATGTACATATACCTGTAGACAAATGTGTTTCCTTGTCTTCAGCAACAGTTGTAACAGTTGAAAATACGGACGCGATTTCAGGGTGAGGACTTTAACAAAGAACAATGCTTCATGCAAATGAAAATATCAGCATTCAACCATTAATATAGAATAACATCTTATATTGATAATCAAGTTTATTTATAAAGTATTAATAAATGCCATCGTGTGACACTAACTACTTAATTACCAACAACATGAACATCATGAACATTGCAGATGTTCAATCACATGTAGGTGCTAATGTGTACATATTTATGTGAAGTAAAACAGTATAAAGTGCCAAAAATATTTTGAAATAATAAATACTGTTACGACATGAATAAAAATCTTGAAACGAAATTACATAATATTTACACGTTTAAACATTACTTTCAAAACTCACTTTCAACGTACTTAATGCATATACTTTAAAAAGGCCAACGTCAACACAGGCACAAACGTACCTTTTCAGTCTGTTGCAAATATCAGATTCATCTTGTGCGAATCCGACGGGGCATTTCTGTACACACGTGTAATCTTGAAGAATAGCGAAACCCGTTGCACATTTATTTCAAAGAGTTGTTTTGACACCAAAAATCAATATTTATAACTCCGAATATACTATATATGCTTACATTTCATAGATAGTCTTCATTTCAAATAAAGTAAAAAAATATTATACTCACTCAAAGAGAGAACGGTTCCTGCAGGACATTTCTTCTTGAAGCAGCGTTTATTTTCATAAAAACACATTTCCTTTGATTGCGTTGCATAACCATTTCTTGCGTCACACCGACAATACCCGTCAGTTTTTATTAGGTCCCAAAATGAAGTTTTGTCACAGTCAACCTTGTGCTCTGTCTGCACACACAAGTTAGTTTTTATAGTAGGACATTCACTAAAAACCGCCGATGATGTGTTATGGCGACCATTGTACCTGTTTCGTCGGTAACATGGTAGGCAGAACACAATCGCTTTGCCACTCTGATGTAAAGATATTTAAGGTTCTTCTCCTATAAAAAAAATTAAACAAAGATTTATATATATAATATAAATAAATGACATGTTATATATATATATATGACAAGTCAGCTTTGCAATTTTGCTCTTCATGTAAATTCACAATACTAATCGCTATATTTTCTTCATATTATCATGGTCTACAATCATTATATCACGATTCTGCTTATATTGCTCATACCTGCCAAACAAAATAGTTCTGCTGCGCACGCTTCAATAAACAAGTCCTTGTTATGTAAATCTCTGGCACAATGATATCGTGTACCCAGGACGCAGTCTTTGCGTTTTGCCTGACAATACCACCGACATGACCCATATACAGGACATGAGCCGTCCCATTGTTGTTGTACACTCGTACAATACCATTCACAGTAAGCGCTCTCTTTTAGCTCGTATGTTGTCGATTGATGAACAACGCCCTTGAAGATATGAATAACCAAATTCACTGATAAGAATTAATATCTTTTTTTATTTATTTCTAATTACCAAATTGTTTTACGCTTCCTATACATGTATAAACATTAAATATTTCTATTAAAATATTGTTGCTAAAATACACAGAAATGATGCTCAATTACATAAACGCACCAAGATAAATGCATATGTTATTACGATAACATATGTCCAGGTCGAATCGATTTCCCTCATTCTTTGCTGCAAAGACGATAACATGGCCAGATAAAACTGTAAATTATGTAGATACACAATTGATAACTGCGTGTCGGGATAAGCTATGATAGTGTTTTATTTTCGTCGGTTAATAGAGTTATATGGCACTTGCTTGTACAGTGATTTTTCTTTATTGAGCAAGGAGCAAGAAGATGCGCATTTCACCCAAATCCGTCCAAAATTAAACAAATATACAATTAAATACAATATAACAGCTTTTGCTTACTCGATTGCTGGAGCTGATCCTACGTCTGATCACGTCGAATCACTTTCTTTGTAAGCAAATCGCTTATATTCGCCTATGCCAGCTATTTATCCAGGCAGTTTTTAATGATAAACATGACTTAGATTGTCAAATACAACGATTTAAATTACATAACTAAAATGTGAATTCACGCGACAATAATCTGCATTTGTGAATCACAAAGTAGGACATCATGAGGTATGAAACAAAAGATAAATAATTTTAAAAGATAACCATTTGTTAATGTAAAGAAGGCATTTAATTAATCAACACGGTGTTTTCATTATATTTTACTACATTTAAGCACATTTTAAAATGTACAGAAGTATAAAATGTTAACTTTCGATTACCATGTATGGTACATGTGTGAATGATTTTATTCAGAAATCAAATAACCCTTGCTAATATTTACCAGATAGTGTAAACTCCTTTATGTAGCCTTCACTGAAGTACTGTTATTGAATATCCCATTTGACGTTATGCTTCAGATCTCAAGTCATTTAACTAACTAAACGATAAAATAAAACCATGCAGTTGTAACTAAACGTAATCGGAAGTTTATCAACCCAGGTTGGGTCAGAGATATGATACAGGCAGACAGAGAGACATTTCATTTTACATGCACAATGTACATCTTCAACATCACGTGTCGTTGGTATTGATTTAAGTTAACATGTATATAACGCAGACAAATAATTGTCAACAAACATGAATATATACAAAACAAATGTATAGTAAAGTACAGCGGAAGAGCAATTGGTAAATTACATTATACGATTTAACAACTTCGATCTAATAATCAACGATTCTTTAACAAATAAACACAGTTTTATTAGTTCAGACCTATTGGTTGATGGTAGCATCTGTACATACTTAATAACAGATGGATTATTATATTTTTTTATGTATTTCTTTCTTATATCAGCAAATGTTGAACAAATACATACAATATGAAATTTTGAAATATGAGCAGAAGCAAACAAGCGTCCTTGAACGCGTATTGAGCCCGACATATTGACTCATTTGAACCCAACTGCAGTCAAGGTATTGCAGTTGTTGAATGATGCATTTTTTGTAATTATTACACAATCAATACAATGTTAATTGGAGTGAAGTAGATCTTAATGGAAAAGTGCAACCTGACAGTTATTTTTACTTTACAATCAGGCAAATATTTGCACACATATTTTAAAACATAAGCTTACATGAAATGAAACAGTTGTGTTTACTAGTGGTGAAGTAAATACGTGAAACTCAATGATAATTTGTTTTATTTTGTATGATGAAGTGATGTAGTTTTCCTCAAACAAACAAAACAAGTATCTTATTTCTCATAGCCTATTCTGAAAGTGATTAGCCAATGAGCACTTCATGTGTGATCTGATACATAATTTATAGTGGTCATCTAATAAATCCGTACATATTTATTATCTTTTTAACAAAGCTCGACAACATTTAGTTTTACTTGAGTTTACGTAAATAAACGTACATATACCGGTAGACAAATGTGTGTTCTTGTCTTCAACATCAGTTGTAACAGTTCTATATACGGACGCGGTTGCAGTTTGAGGACAATAAAAAAGAACAATGCTTCATGCAAATTAAAATATCAGCTTGCACCTCATCCGTAAGGAATAACGAATAACATTGGTGATCACGTTTATTTAGAAATTATTAAAAACTGCCATCGTGTCACCCCTTACTACTTTATATTCATCAACATGAACATTATGAACTGTATTGCAGTTTCTTTAATCATATGTAGGTTTTAACATGTTCATATTGATGTGGAGCACATAACATGAAGTGCCTTGAACATTTTGGAAATAATATTATTACTGTTACGACTCGCACAACGATCTTGAAACGAAACTAGATTATATTTACACGTTTAAAACGTACTAATACAACTTACTTTTAACGTACTTTATATATATATATATATATACATATATATATATATATATATATATATATATATATATATATATATATATATATATATATATATATATATATATATATATATAACGTTGTTTTCTCTTAAAACAAAACTGAAAAAAAAATTCAATGTGAAAATAACGAGTCGACTTAAACACTTATTTCACAATACTCATCGGTATTTTTTCCTCATATTATTATGGTCTACAATAATTATATTAAGATTATGATTTCATTGCACACACCTGTCAAACAAAATATTTCTGCTGCGCACGTTTCAATAAATAAGTCCATGGTATGCAGATCTCTGGCACAATGATATTGTGTACCCGGGACGCAGTCTTTGCGTTTTGCCTGACAATACTATCGACAGGACCCATATACAGGACATGAGCCGTCCCATTGTTGTTCTTTCTTACAATACCATACACAGTCAGGGCGTTCTTTTAGCTCGTATGTTGTCGATTGATAAACCATATCCTTTAAAGTGGCCTTTTCACAGATTTTGGCATATTTTGAAGTTTGTCATTAAATGCTTTATATTGATAAATGTAAACATTGATTCTTAAAAGCTCCAGTAAAAAATCAAGAATAAAATTTAAAAAGGAAAAAAAAGTAGCCGGTACCAGGGCTCGAACCAGTGACCTCCGGAGTCCTGGACTTAGTCTGAAGTAAAAACGCATAAGCCCTCTCGGCTATTCCGCCGGGTATACACAGTTTAAGTGTTTTATACCTTATAAAACAAATCTTCGTAGTTTCGTAAATGTTAACGACTAAAACAGAACTCTCCAAATTATTCAATCGTTTCGCGTTGCAACGCTTTATAATTTTTAGGTTTTCAAATCGTCAAAAGATACATGTAATGGCTATATTGGACTATGGTAAATGTTTAGTAATACTGTTACCTCACAAATATCATAACTTAAACGAACATTTGCGAATCTGAAACAACGTTTTTTCAATTTTGTCAATTTACCAAACCGTAAAAAGATCCCTTTAAGATATGAATAACCAAATGTACTGGCAAGTATCAATATCTCTTCTTTCTTTTTTTGCAATATTCAAAATTGTATTACGCTTCCTGTACATGTATAATAGTTAAATATTTCTATACAATATGTTTTGCTCCAATACACATAGTAATCATGCTCAGTTACGAAACCTCACCAAGATAAATGCATAGCTTATTATGATAAAATATTTCCAGGTCGAAACGATTGCCCTCATTTTTTCCTGCAAAGACAATTACATTTCCAGATCAAATTGTAAAGATATAGATACACACTTGGTTATTACGTGTCGGGATAAGCTAGGGTAGTTTGTTTTCAGTTAATAGATTTATACGGCACTAGCTTTTATAGATCATTCTCCTTTATTGAGCAAGAAAATTCAAACTCAGCCCAAAGTTAAACTAGAAATGGCGCGGCAGAGGCAGACGCGTATCCCAACGCCGCCAGCTACCATGTGTTTAAGTTTCAAGGTTCTAGTGATTATAGTGAAGGAGGAGATAGTAGTCAGGACGGAAGGACAAAAGGGCAATTTTTGGTGGGTGTGGCCTATGTGGGCGGGGCCCTGGGGTGGGTAACGAGGCTTGGATTTAAATTATGCGGATCTTGACCACCAAACTGGCTCAGATTTAAATTAGGCTGAAATAGCTTATGATATTGACCACCAAACTGGCTTGTATTTTAATAAGGCTAAATCGCTTGGGGTGTTGACCACAAAACTGTCTTAGATTTTAATTATGCTGAAAAAGCTCGGTACCTTGACCACCATACTGGCTTGTATTTTAATGATGATGAAATAGCTTAGGATCTTGATCACCAAACTGGCATGTATATTGAAAATGCTGAAATAGCCCGGGGTCTTGACCGCAAAAATGTCTTGGGTTTTAATAATACTCAAATAGCTTGGGATCTTGACCACCAAACTGGCACGGATTTACATTATGCTGAAATAGCTTAGGGTCTTGACCACCAAACTGGCTTAGTGTTTAATTATACTGAAAAGCTCGGTGCCTTGAGCACCGAACTGGCTTGGATTTAAGTTATGCTGAAATATCTCGGGGTCTTGACCACCAAACTAGTTTGGATTTTAATTATGCCGGAACAGCTCGGTTTTGACATCCAAAATGGCTTGGGTTTAAATAATACTAAAATAGCTTGGGATCTTGACCACCAAACTGGCTTGAATTTTAAATATGCTGAAATAGCTTGGGGTATTGACTGCCAATCTGGCTTGATTTATATTATGCTGAAATAGCTCGGGGTTTTGACCGCCCATCTGGCTTTGATTTTTATATGTGCCGAAATAGCTCGGGATCTTGACCACTGAACTGGCTTGGATTTTAATTATGCTGAAATAGCTCGGGGTCTTGACCGCCAATCTGGCTTGGATTTAATTACGCTAAAATAGCTCAGGATCTTGACCACCAAACTGGTTTGTATTTTAATAAGCCTGAAATAGCTTGGGGTCTTGACCACAAAAAGACCGCCGATCTGGCTTAGATTTTAATTATGCCAACATAGCTCGGGGTCTTGACATCCAAAATGGCTTGCGTTTCAATAATGCTGAAATAGATTGGGATCTTGACCACCAAACTGGCTTGGATTTTAATTCTGAATTAGCTCGGGGTCTTGACCGCCAATCTGGCTTGGATTTTAATTATGCTGAAATAGCACGGGATCTTGACCTTGAGATGTTCAGTATTAATTTGAAGTCAATTGGTGAATAAATGAAGAAGTCATGTTGAAACAAAATTTTGGGTGGGCGTGGACTATGTGGGCGGGGCGCCCCAGGGCTGGTAATGGGGCCATGCATAGTTGAGATTGACCATATTGTCATAACAGATGTTCAGTATCATTTTGAAGTAAATCGGTGTAGAAATGAAGAAGTTAATGTAAAATCACTTAAAAATGAGTGAAAATCTCTGACGCGTCTCCACCCCAACCCCCATAACTTTTGACCCAAGGGGCGCCCCAGGGTTTGTAATGAGGCCATGCATAGTTGAGATTGACCGTATTGTCATAAGTGTGCTGTTGTAGTTTATTTACAGGTCGTTCCCGCGTCTTCACGACTACATTTGGTATCGACCTGCCCCTGTGATGCTTCAGGGGAGACAAATTCCAGATAAATTCTTGTCTGGACGCCTCCGCCAAGGGAGTGCAAACACCGCTCTGCCTTTATGGCCCCTCTCGCTGTCACCGACTGTCGTCTTCATCCCCGAGACGGTTTCCCCAGCGCGTTGAGCGCACTAGGTACCGCCGCCCCGGGGTCCCTCTTTAAAGCCACACCCTCGATGTTCATGGGTTCCCTCCCATAACGAAGGAACCCCGAGTCCGTCCCGTATTTCCTTCCACTGGTGGTCTTGCTGTCCCGCCGTACCCGTCCCTCTACAGACGGGACCTCTGGGCCGGTACGGGAAAGCGAGCTCTCGACTATAAACAGCGGATTGGTCAGATCCGCTGCATCCTGGAGAAGACAGCTGTCTCAGCAGTGAAGAAGACGTCCGGCTCGAGGGTGAGGGACTCAGCTGGATTTGCTGAGCCATCCGCAGAAGATCAAGCCGCGAGATATCAATCTTCTGCAGGCGGCTCCTGGCCTCGGTCGCGACAGGCGCTCCAGCTGCTGACCGAGCTGTCATTAAAGTGTCATAAGAGCTGTTCAGTATCAATTTGAAGTAAATCGGTGTAGAAAAAAAGAAGTTCATGTAAAAGAACATTAAACAATGAGTGAACATCTCTGACCCAGCCCCACCCCAACCCCCATAACTTTTGACCCAGGGGTCAGATCAAAATTCTAAATAGTGCAGGGTCGCACATATGCTCATAGCCACCATGTGTGTAAGTTTCAAGGTTCTAGTGCTTATAGAGTAGGAGGAGATAGTGGCCAGGACGTACGGACAGACGGACATAACCACAATATCCCCACGCTTTTCAAAACGCGTGGGGATAATTAATATACAAACATTAAATACAATATAACAGCTTTTGCTTACTCAACTGCTTGAGATGATCCTATGTCGGATCACTTTCTTTGTAAACAAATCGTTTATATTCACCGCTGCCAGCTATACTTCCGGGCAGTTTTGAATGATAAACATAACTGAGATTGTCACATACAACGACTTAAATTACATAAATAAAAATCCTCATTTAAGAGCGTTGTAGATAGTACAATTTAATCTCATGTTTTAAATTGGTAAAGATCACAAGGTAGAACATCATGAGGTATGAAACAAAAGTTAAACCATTGAAAAAGATTACCATTTTTTAATTAAAGAAGGCATTCAATTCCTCAACACAGTGTTTCATAATATTTTACTTCCTTTAAGGACATTTAAAAATGTGCACATGTATAAATTGTTAACTTTCGATTCCCATGTACTGTACACTTGTATGATTTTATCAGAAATCAAATAACCCTTGCTAATATTTACCAGACAGTGTAAATTCCTTTATCTAGCCTTCACTGAGGTACTGTAATTAATATCCAATTTTACGTTTTGTTTCAGCTCTCAAGTTATTTATTAAACCTAATGATAGAAAAACAGAATGCACCTGTAAAGACGTATATCGAAGTTTATCAACCAAAGGTTGAGTCACAGAGATATAAGCAGTAGAAAACAAGTGTCTTTATACGCGTACTGAGCACGACTTATCGTCTTATTTAAAGTCCCCGTTCGCGGAGATATTTATGGGCATAATCGTAAGAAAACGTGTTTTTATTATGGATATAACTGAAAATCCGGTTGATATCGGTTAAAAACAAACAATATAGCGATATTTTGGGGTCGAGTACGGTAAAGTACGAAAACGACCTAATTAATATTCATGATTCGACACGTTAATTGAACTAAAACAAACAAAATTGCGGATACGGGTGAATTTAGCGGAGAGAAGGTAAGAACAAATGCAAATACATCTGAAACAGACGGAAACTGAGTTGCAACGCTACGTTTGTGCTCAATCTATGTATTTATCTTCCATATGCTAATAATGTTTAGCGAAAGCTAAATATAGATATAATTTGCATAACTCTCGACGCTGCCATGATTTTCGCCTATGGCATGTATCTATAATCATTTATATATTATTTTATCGATTCAAACCCGATTTTGACCATGTTTTCGATATCAACTTCGATAAAAAAATATTTCAATGAATTAATGTAAAGTTTGTTTCTCGCTATACGATTTATATGCAAAACAACGATCTATTCCGCGAACGGGGACTTTAAATTCAACTGCAGTTCTGGCCCCGTGTTCACAAAACGATTTTGCAATCGAAAATCCATTTTAAATGACATCAAGTTTCATTTTTGTTTTTGATCTACAATGGAAATCCATTTTCAACGACAAGCAAAATCGATTTTCGATTGCAAAAAAATGTTTTGTGAACACGGAGCCAGGTATTGGAGTTGTCTGATGAAGTTATATTTGTTTGTAATTATGACACAATTTAAACATTTTCATTTGGATATAAGTACATCTTAATTGAAAAGTGCAGCCAGTCAGTTCTGTTTACTTTCCAACCAGGCGAATATTTGATGAAATATTAAAAAAGAAAATATAACATAAAATGAAACAGTGGTGTGTAATATTAGTGATATAAATGCGTGGAACTCAACAATAGCTTGTTTTATATTGTTTAATCAAGTTATATTCTGAAAACGATGCTCCAAGGAGCACTTTTTATGTGATCTCATAAATAATTTATTGTGGTTATCCAAATTAAAATTTCTACATATGTATTATCTTTTATTATCTTCCTAGCAATGATCGAAAACATTTGCGGTCCATGGTTAGTTTGTAACGTTTTTACGACAATTAATGTTAGAGCTATAAGAAACTTAAATAATATGGATATACGCGCAGAAAGACTCATTAAAAAAATATCCAAAATCTGCTAAGCAGACTTTGAAAGACAGGCTTTATGAAAATGAAGAAGATATTTCAAGAAAGTTTGTGATGTTTTTGCAGGACCTTTGTTGTATGTAATTAATTATATAGGTAAAATCATTGATTAATAATTGGGAGTATATATGCTTTTCTTTGACTGAAACTTATTAAAGTTCTTATGAACCAACCCGAATATTATTAGCAATCAAACAACAACTTAAAAGGAAATATAGTGTTATCTTTTCAAAGACATCGCTGTCCGTGAGGGAAATGAGACCCTGCTGATTATGGAAGATGTTGATGCGTATTCCCAACGTTGCAGATTTGTTTAAAACCGACAGTGTAAGTCATGAACTGTTTCGTATAGAATAATATGTCTCATATACTCACTATTAGGTACTACTATATAACACCGCGTTCTGCGTCAATCATGCAGAAAAGTTGCAAGTGGAGCTAGGTTTCTGTTAGTATGCTTTTGTGTGTGTGTGTTTTTCACAAGACGCATACATTTTGAAAGCAGTGTGACATGTTCTGCCGTTTTAAGCATTTAGTGCACACATTATGTTATTTTCATATTTACCATTGTACATTTCTGTCAAGTTATATAATGCCTACTATCTTTGGATTATCGAATAGCAAATAACAATAACATTAGTCGTAGCAAATCTTAAAAAAAACTACATGAAGGTAAATTGTAAGTTGTAAATTATCAATAGGGCGATTTCAATGTTTTGGTAGTACTTTTTAACCTCCACTGTATCGTGCAAATACAAGTAAATAATCTGATAAAATATATGAGGTATACGTGTTTTTTGATAAGATCGTCTTAAACAATTATCTTCGGCGTCCGAAGAAATTATAGAGAGGGTATTCTGCCACAGAAGTCGTAGACGATTTTGAGAATAAGGCCAGAATATTTGTTCATAAAGAAGTATATCCGGAAAGTTATGAGTCAGGATTTGGATTTGATACATTGACTGTTTTGGAGTTTATTATACCTTTTTCTATTGTTTTTCTCTCCTTTGATGATAGTGACTTTTCTCATATAGAATTCTCATCAGTCATCACTCTTCACCTGAAGACATTCATTATGTTTAACACACAATAACAAAATGACGGGAGCTGTGTACTAGTTATGTCCTCGAAAATGTTTTTTATCTACTTCAGATGCCTATAGCGGAGAATTCCTTTCCGTGGAATTCCATGAAGGTACCTACGTAATGATGCAGTTTGTAGAAAACATTTGAAATGTTTTAATTTTAGTACTTGACGAAATGAATATGTCATCATGACGTATTGAATTCCTTAAAATACTGGATTATGTGGCTTATAAAATCAGTTTCCAGTAACATTTAGAACCATCGACATCGATTTGTTTGTGTTGCATACAATCCTGAATCAATCTTCGCAGCAGTAGGTGCGGCATTATTTTGTTATTGCAGCTAACAATTCAACTAGATTCTTGTCGGTGTTGATCCGATCCCTGTGAACGCTTATCCTACATGATCCCGAGAGCGTGTCGTCAGATATGGTGGATCCTTGCCATGTATAGTCGCTTGAGGCATGGACTTGTTATTGCAACTAATAATTCAACTGGATTCTTTTCGGTGTTCGATCCGATCTTTGTTAATGCTCATCATGCATAATCCTGAGAGCCTGCTGTCGGACATTGTGGATCTTAGCCATGTGTTGACACGTCTCAGCTCAACTTCTTTTTACATTTTAACAAGTTTATGTTATATCGGTCATTCTTCTTTTGACCAACATAAACACATAAGTGCTCAAGTATTGCATAAACACAAACAATCGCAATTTCTTCAAATAAAGTTTGACATAAATGTTACTATTAAAAGATTTTACAAAATAAGCGTCAAATCTGGACGGGGTATTCCCACATGTGTATGTCACCTGCCGCTATGTGCGCGGACAATTCTTTAGTTAAAAGTTTTCTTGCAACATTTCCTGTTAATCGGGAGATGGTGAATGTTTTCTTAATAAAACAACAGTGTTTACACTAACGCAGTTGTTTGCTTCACTTTGCAATTTATGTGAAAATTTTAAGAAAAGGACCAATACAGTGTATGTAATAGTGAAACATTTGGATTATTTTAGTTGAATTAAGATGTTGAAATGCAACTTGATGTTTCCTTATTTTGGTTTGTGTTTGTATTTATTTTCAAGCGCAGTAATGTTTGTGAAACAATATACAAGGAGCGCATGCGTGTGACGACATCACGAGAGCCTCGTTCCTAATGATCGATAGCGGAAAACGCTCGATATGAGGGAACCATGCAATAATTGACTGAATATGTAAATTACTAAACAACCTAAGTGTTACAACTGAATGATAAACCTAATATACAAATAACACACACGTTTATGCGTAATGGATAAATCCAGTTTAATTCGCGGATATTGACATCCGACTACTGAAGTAAAATAAATGTAAACAAAAGGGAATCAATTCTCGATTATAAAATAAATCGTTTAAAATGGAAATTGATTTAAGTGTTGATGTGCATATTTTGAGAAAAACTTGGGCCAAGATGACAAGCAATACTGCCAAATGTGAGTTTGAAAGTAATCGTCTGTTAGTTTTCTGAGTCAAATACAATAATGGAAAAGCATCACACAGAAGTAGGGTTCTTCATCAAGTGAAGATAATCCGATACTTAATCATGAATAAAAAAGAAAATATGGCAATGAAGTAAACATCCGTCACATATATCTACATTTAAAGAAGATTTTTTCAGATTTATGATACTAAATGTGCATACAAGATTACTCCGAACATTCACCTTTTATGTTTTATGGCAGTTCGTTTTCACCACTGCACAAATCTATAAACGGTTGATAACAAAGGTCTTATTTGAAGATGTACACATTCTACATCGAAATCTGCTTAAATCACGGACTTTTGACCCTTAAGCCATTACAAATATGTTCAGCCTCCGCGCAGAGATTTGACTGGCACCAGCGTAGCTAGAACATATCTCTGCCTTCGAAACCAATCACGTGATGGTAGCATACAATAATTTTACCGTTATTATGTTTAGTCTTTTTAATTTAGGTATTTATGTTTTATTATGAACCAAAACTTATGCGCTAGTTTCAAAATATAAAAGAAAATGATACTACTTTTAAAAATATAATACATTAACAAAACATAAATCGAACCAAATCTGGTAGGATTTTCTTGTGATGGCAGAGATTGTATGTGAGAGCATAGAACGACAATTCTGCATGGAGATTTAAATTAAAAAAATTATTCAAGTCGTTTTGTTTGACACGCGCTTCGAGCTTTTGTCCATTTGAATTGATGTCTAATATTCACTGCAAGTGTTGAATCTTAAGTTAAGTGCATGGATAGTAGCTCAGCTTTCTATGGAGTTTTATATACATCTGATTACCGGTAAGCATCAATAGTTAATTGCTTATCAACATTACAAGTGCCCATAAACAGGTCGTGAAGATCTTTTTTTGTATTGCTTTCCGGTGGTTTATAGAGAAATATCAGTGAATTAAAACTGATTATTCACTGTTTCAAACAGTGAAAAATAACAGTGAAAATTATCGATAATTTTCACAGTTTAACTATAAAATGACGTCATTTATTTCGAACAAATGACGTCATAATTCCAGCGAAATGATCCAGTTTAACTCTTGTATGTAAATACAAAGTGAAACAAGAGCTTGTCACAGTAGTGCCGAATCCCCGCCGAAATGTGTTTTCTTGTATGAGAGCATTTGTTTAAGAGAGTAGAATAATATTTGTAAAACATGGTACCTGTGTCATATATTTATACTTGATGGATCAATTAGTTATATAGTGTTGGAGTTCTGCTCTAGAGAATAAAATATATGGACATGAAAAAAGGGAGGTAATTAAAAAACTATGGCCGATAGAGTTATGGTTCATGTTCACTGCACTTCTCCTAGTTGGCATATGTTTATATTTCTAGTTTCAAGTAAATCCCTTCAGTAGATTTAGAGTTATGCTCCGGACAAAAATTTACTTTGACATTCAATGAAGGGAGATAATTCAAAAACTAAGGTTGATATAGTGATTGTTCTTAGTCACTGCACTTCTCCTTCTGCCAACTGTTTATATTTCAAGTTTCCAGTAAATCTCTTCAGTAGATTTAGAGTTCTGCTCCGGGCAAAAAATTACTATGAAATTATATTTAGGGAGATTTTTCAAAAACTAAGGTACATAGAGTTTTGGTTCTTAGTCACTGCACTTCACCTACTTGCCATCTGTTTATATTTAAAGATTCAAGTAAAACCCCTATGTAGATTTATAGTTATGCTCCGGAAAATAATTACTTTGAAATTAAATAAAGAGATATAATTCAAAAACTCAGGTAGATAGAGTTATGGTTGTTAGTCACTGCACTTCTCCTACTTGCCATCTGTTTACATTTCAAGTTGCAAGTAAATCTCTTCAGTAGATTTAGAGGTATGCTCCGGACAATTTTTTTTTTAAATTATATAAAAGGGGAGGTAATTTTAAAAACAAAGGTAGATATAGTTATGTTTCTTGGTCACTGCACTTCTCCTAGTTGCCATCTGTTTATAGTTCACGTTTCAAGTAAATCTCTTCAGTAGTTTTAGAGTTATGCTCCGGACAATGTTTCGGACGGACGGACAGACGGACGCACTGACGGACGCACAGGCGGACGGGCGGAGACTATTACTATATCCCCTCCGAAATTTTTTCGGCGGGGATGAAAAAAGCATAAAATGAAAAGGAAATTAATTGGATTTGATGGAATATTGTTTTTAATTCACACGTGATAATAACAAAGATATTTTTTCACTCGTGGCTGCGCCATTCGGGAAAATATTATTTTATATAATCACTCGTAAATTAAAATCGATATTCCATCGAAACCAACAAATATCCTCTATACATTTCAAAACTTTGTTTAAGAAGGATGAATATCTGACATTCCGAATACATCATAATAGCTGTAAAATTACTTTTTCCTTCAAAAATATTGCTATCCGAAAAGAAATATGCACACACATCTTAATTATGCTAGTCTGTATGCTCTCGAGATTGCACTTTATACTCAAAGATACCTACAACGGAACCTATGTATCAATCAAAGCGTATAAGGCACTGAAGTTGTTCCTATTGCATTATCTTAGATGCAAACCATTTTTCAAAATTAGGTTATAGCTTTGTATATCGTAAATGTCAAATAAACACATCTCATTCAAATTTATAAAGAGCGTGTCTTCACGCACAGGTCGATATGTGTGTTTGCTGTTTATCATCATATTTATCTTAAAGAGATAGCTAAGACAAACTAACAACCACATGCCCCTTTTAGACGTAAAAAGCATAGAAATTATGATGACAACGGTAGAATGAGAACCAGTTAATACTAGTATTAAAAAAAAAACATTTGCAATTACCATCATTATATGAACATTGTTGGATATCGAATACCTATCACGTTATGAATATTATTTCATGATAGAAATTCCCTTTACAAAACTTTTTTTGACACCATATACACATTAAATATATGCTATAAGATAATTGATAAAAAATAAATCTGCGAGTAGTACTTTTTACTCACGAATTATAAAGTCATAAAAACAGCGCTATTGATCCGTACTTTGTTGTTGATGCATTACTTGTTATTCTAGCAGTTCACACGGTGTCAATAAAATAATAAGTGTTTAACGATATAGTTACAGAAGTTCAATTATCATTAAGAGTTAATTCATCATGAGTTCATAGCGACTCACTAACTGAAAAGCCATCGTGGTTTGCACAATACGAAATTTAGTGAACAATACGTATTGCAAGCAAGACAACATAATTTATAAGTAAATTTTTTTTATTCGCTCTAAGTTTGTCGTTTATGTCGTGTTTGATAATTGGTCGAATATAAGAAAAGTATAAATTGACGACAAGCTTCCTGTGACATGAATGAAGCAGCTAGTTACTTTTTTCATTTTATGCACGCTAACTTTACGTGTATTTGTGTTCCTATAAGAGACAATGTTACCTTTGAGACTTTGTTATAAAATCAAAGTACTGACAATACTGGTGTGACGATGCTTTTGAAGAGGATGGATATAAAAGCATCAGTTTAAGTTTATCTACATCACCACAATTGTGTATGTGGGTACGACAATTTTGGGAACGTAAAAAAATGGGTTCGAAAATTTTGGGTACAAAAATTATGCCAAAAAAATGGGAACGAAAATAATTTGGTTACGAAAAAAAAAATCGGTACGAAAACAAAAATAGGGTACGAAAAAAATTGGGTACGAAAACAATTTGGTTACGAAAACGAAATTGGGTACGAAAAAATTGGGTACGAAACATTTTGGGTACGAGAAAAAATTTGGGGGTACGGGGAAGTAGTACCATTCAGCGAAACTGGGAGGCGGATTACATTCTCGTAGAAATTAACCAGGAATATCTTTAAAAACATATTCGACGTGTATTTTCTGTACCACTTATCTTAAAAAACGTTCTGTTACAGTACAACGTTTGTGGGTTATAACATTAAGTTACGTAGCAGTATATTCAAAACTTGACATGCGCTTTAATTACACCATGCTCTTTAATTTAATTGCACGTGTATATCATACCAAACTTTATATTTCGTTGTTTCCTTTCCTAAGTTAATGATGTTATATGTATGGAAGCGATTTCACATGCCCATGTGCATGAACATATAATTTTTCTCTTTTGATTATTGTTTTTTCTCTAATTGAATAAGCTTAGGCATTTTTGTTCGTTACGTACGGCAATAATTTCATGATGATTCCCAAAAGTAGGTATGAGCACATAGTGGAATACGACTTGAATACGTGAGTTCGCCCATTAACACATCGTAAGATTAACTAAATCTCCTCGATATGACCTAATATGTGTTTAAAACAGAAAAAATATCCAACAAACGAATCAAACATAGTGTGTGCGCTGATGTGGCTCTGTAATTTCTGTTTGAAAAGTTTATTAAATATGCAAAATGAGAGAGCACGCTTAAAGTGATATTATGGACATCTAACAGTTTATAGGTGTCTATCGCAACCGTTGTTTATTTTTGGTGTTTTCACTTCATTTACGCTTATATTTGTTAATGCAGCATCAACATACTAAAACAATATCCCGGAAAGAGAAAAATAATGCATTTGAATATCAACCGTTTTTTCGTTTGACAACTGATCACGCATGTACAATGTGAACCTAAATTTTGTTTTAGTGCAGATTCGTTTTTATGACACAAAGACACCATTTTGTTTTACGGATAATTTCGGCCAACAGGACTGGGTGGGTCACGTAAAATATATAATATACAATATATTTTTATAAACAACTGGTAGCAAGATGAGTTGCAGATAATTGGTCAGAAACCACATTTTAACTTACTCTTTTGACCTGTTAATTCTTTTCAGCTTAATTCAACAATGAAAAATGCCGATAATATCACTTTAAGAGCGAGTTTCATAGATATCGCACGGCTATTATGCTGTTTATATACCATACTCGCTTTAACGTATAAAAATGGCAGGTTCGAAATAATTCGTTTTCTTTACACTCATGATCGCGTTTAACGTTATTTATACACGTTTTCATTCGCAATTTATTTACAGAATCACGACAAATGTAAAATACAAAACAGAAAATGCACAGTTGTTTCATTGATCTATAAACATATAATGGATTGAATATAACTGATTTAAAATGAACGTTTTCAAACTATTATTAAATCTTTCCCCAGAATATGCTGTCCTATTAATAGCTGAGCTTCCTTTACCTTTATCTATGAAAATCAGCGAGGTATGCCGATTAGAATTAAACAAACTTCTCTTTAAAAAAAATGCATCAACGTGTTTTTTTAGTATTTGTTCCGATAATATAGAGGCCATTTTACAGAAAAATTGACATAAATGCGAATATACAATTAATTTAAAAAAATAGCTGACAACAACTGATTTAGCGTTAAATTTCCCGGGTACGGTAGAAAAATCTCAATCGGACTGGCTCGGTCTTTTACATAGGTCGCCATTGTGAAAGAAAACTATAGGATCGTTTAAACTTTTAGGTTTTAGGTTGACGACAATATGTGGATGTATTTTTAATTAAATTTTAAACACGGGAAACATAAAAAATGCGAAAAGTGTAACAAAAAAGGAACCCATCACAGTTTGAATCATACAACAAAAGTCATTTAAAATGTCTTTTAATCATGACATACCTTATAATTATTTCAGAAAATACATTTCAAATAAACGATTCATTTGAGTATGGCAATAACACACCACCATGTGTCAGCTTACAATAATATATAGTCTATTGTAGCTCAGCAACAGTCCATAATATCATTAATAATTGAAATAACATCACTGAAATCCAACAAAACAAAAAAACAAAATCGGCAAATCAATAGTGAATCCGCCTTTTTTTCTACGACGCACAGTGATCAAAATACATATTTAAGGTTAAAGTCTTTGTGTACTAGAATATAGCGAACTAGTTAACGAAATGTAAACGCGGCGGGGCTTGTTGGATTGGCTTTATCCTACAATACGCTTTCAGTAAAAATGTTCGTTATTTGCAAACCAATTTAAATCAATGAATTGTTGGAAATAATTCTCGAAGCTCATTAAAGCAACATACTTTTTACCTTGCGTAGTAATCGATCGATGGAATAGATTTCTTATGTTTCCGCAACTCGTAAAAGTCATTCACAATTTCTTAAAATAGTGGTATTAAAAGAAAAGAAAAATGGTATGCTTCTCGAATGGACTTTGCTCATCAATTTAACTGATACACATTACAGTAGTGAATGGAAGATTTAAATTAAATTTAAGTCCTATAACCTTTCATTCAAATTTTAATAAAACATGGCTGATCTTCACAGGTATTGTTATTATTTATCTTAAAAACATTGTTCAAAAGTAACAATAAAAGTCAAATTACTAAATGGCAAACATAAATCAATTTTCTACTTTCTATATCTGTATCAATTATTTCCCTGACGTTATTAATTAATACAATATGGTTGATAAAATACATGTAAACATGTTATATATTAAAAGACCATTATAGGCATCCATTTAAGGAAACCCCAAACACAATAAACTAAGTACATATGTTCAAACGTATTAACATTGTGTTGGCTGTTCTGCTCTTCCCTGATACCAAAAGAAACGTCCAATAAAGTATAGTTATATACGCAAAAGATGCAGGTAGCTTTAATTTGTGTATATCGTACCATTTATTAAATATCAGTTTTACTGCGATCCTCGTTTTTAAGCAGAGGTACTATTTTATAATGGTTTGTTTGACCACCGTGAACCTTAAACGTCTTCTTCCGATAAATATGAAGTTCTCGTCCAGGTGGTGAACTGGTTGTCAAGGTTACATTACAACCGGATATTTCCGAAAGTGTTCGTTTGAATAATCCGAAATCAAAGAATTGCTTAATTTTGCAGTTAAGAGCACCACGCAAAAATTCCACGTAAAATGGTCCTGTAAACGAACACATAAAGAGTAAGCATTTTAAAATAATATATATTGGCGGTAAACATGCGACCACGATAAAATAAGGCAGTTTATAAATATTCTCAACATATTCATATAGATACTGTTCTAATATAAAATTACCTTGTCCTGTATTGGCAATTTCACGAACAAGATCAGTAAATGACAAAAGAACACACTTTTCCATCGATGACGACTCAGTTTCTTTATACTCAATGTTATGTGTTTTAAAAAACAGTTTGGCGTCGTTAACTCTCGAGCTGACAGATTTGCGCTTTCCAAACTCACCTGTCAACTTAAACAAACGTATTGTGATAAGAATGGACGTTAGGTATTGCAATTCGCATGACAGAGATAGATTTGAACAAACCTATCTAACAGATGTATTGAATTGTCTATGTGAGCAGTTTGAGGCTAAGTAGTCTTATTATTTGTAAATATATTAATATAACGTGATCTCTCATTCGGTAAAAAAAAACTTGTACATTTTCAATGGGTATACATCACCCCTATAGCTAGAAACATCTTCAACTTTGCTAGTTTATGTAATGTGTTAAAATGTTCTGTATTACTTTGTTCACATATTGCCAAAATTTTTGAAGGGCGTAACGCATCGCAGCCAAACGCATGATGTATTTCATGTCTGCATTCCCGAACAGCATGTAACTCATGAACTCATACATGCACGAGGTTTCATCACCAGGCAGCCCATAGGCAGTAAATCCCTCCACTTTGATTCTGGTTAAAATATAGCAAACATAATTACTTCCTCATGTATTTATGTGCACATAATTATGCCTTTCATTGCAATGTATTTTATTTTAATTATCTTATTGCTATGTCCCAAATTTCGTGAGTCTACTGAGTTAATTAGGTTGAAATGCTGGAACACTACATGTCTACACATAATGCAGCCTCAGGCGCGGATGGACCTCATAAACTTCAAAATAACGCCCCCCCCCCCTTCCCACCACACACACACACACACACACACACACACACAGTGAGAGAGATACGTAAGCACGTACGCAAACACTATAGTGACTAGATAATAACCAGTAGGCAGTAGTCAATGATATAAAGTAATGGCATCTCGATTGTTTTGTACATGGTTGATTATTTAATATATTGGATCATGAGACCACGATGTTTTTGCATTGAATAGTTTCAACGAGTTATTCAATTAAGACCAAGCCCAGGAGTAACTCTGACCTGCAATAAAGTAGAATGATGGACCATGTTGTAATTTGTAAGTACATGAAGGTTGTATTAAGAAAACTGACTGTGTTTTGTTCTGCTTAACTAATTCAAATATTCATTTTGTAAACATATTTAAGGGGTTTGATTGAATGTATCAAACACATATTAATAGCGGACGAGCATTTTTCGAGTAATTGTGTTGTATACACATTCGGATAAATGTTTTCGTTCAAAAGAACATTCTAATTAAAATGAATGATAAGCTGAACATGTATCAATTATGTCAAGGTTTCCAATAAAAATGTAACGGCAAGATTTTGAAGAAACTATAATTCTGTTTTTACAATAGAATCTCAATTCAAGCTCAAATTTGTATTTGATTGATTATGTTAGGTTCTAACAGAACATGGAAATTATTCATCGCCGAAAAAAAGTCAAGTGCTTTCAACGGTCATTTAAAATTAATGTTTTCAGCAATAATATGAATGCGGTATCTTGTTTAAATGAATAAAAACTTTGCATTTAATTTTTCAATATAATCCATATGTATCATTGCCGCTGAACAGAGTGAATAAAAAACCTAATGCATAGTGCAGATCTATTTTACACAATCATAAATTACAATCAAGTTTAAAGCTCAAGTCTCATGGTGGCTGTACTTTCATTCATTTGTATTTGTTTTCAAGACATAATATACGTCGTAACTTGCTAAGAGAATACAAATAAGGACTAAATTTTTCTTGGGTTATATCAACATGAATACATTTCCATTTATATTTACTGACATACGAAGTGTTAATTAGTTATTTTAAAATAATGCGTTACACAAAAATTACTCGTCAAACGCATTTCAGTTATTTAAAAAAAACGACACAAAAGACTTACGTTTGTATGGTCTGCATCAAAGATTTGTCCGTTTTAATTATGCCTTTTTCTTTCAGCTTATCAAATTCAAATATATTACGTGTGTTGATCATATCCAAACATGTGTTTTCCTTAAATACGGTATCATTCTTTAAAATTGCGTAGATACGTTCACACAGTTCCTGCAAAGTAATGTTAACATACAACACGAAGTCAATCGGCATGTTATTACGAACTTCAGAATACGTACATCTTATTTACTGTAATTAACGCAAATGCCTGTTTTAATCATGATTCCGCATATCATTATTTTTTTAATATTTAATATTTAATGATAGACTTAATTAAACAAACACACAAGAAATTTAATTTTATGTAGTAATTGTCCTCAAACCCTGATAAAAACTTCACGAACATGAACGCAACAAATCATAATAAAGTGATTGGAAACAAATGGCACGAAAAATGTATCATCTGTTTTGACGTATCCTTTAAAGGGATCTTTTCACGCTTTGGTAAATTGACAAAATTGAAAAAAGTTGTTTCAGATTCGCAAATTTTCGTTTTAGTTATGATATTTGTGAGGAAACAGTAATACTGAACATTTACCATGGTCTAATATAGCCATTATATGCATCTTTTGACGATTTTAAAACCTTAAAATTATAAAGCGTTGCAACGCGAAACGATTGAATAATTCGGAGAGTTCTGTTTTTGTCGTTAAATTTTGTGAAACTACGAAGATTGCTTATATAAGGTATAAAATACATTCAGTTTGTGTACTCGGCGGAATAGCTCAGTAGGCTAAAGCGTTTTTACTTCAGAACTCTGGCAGGACTCCAGGGGTCACTGGTTCGAAACCTGCTCCGGGCAATGTTCTTTTCCTTTTTTTGATTTTATTCTTGATTTTTTACTGAAGCTTTTACGATCCAATGTTTATATTTATCAATATAAAGCATTTAATGAATAAGTTAAAAAAGGCCAAAATCTGTTAAAAGGCCCCTTTAAAGTAGCCTTACCAACCATTCTATCAATGTATATTCTATTTTGATTTGTTTTAACCTTAAGGAATAAACAGTTTGGAAATGTCATTTATGTTTTCTAAAACAAACATGACAACATTAAATTATACCATTCCAGGGCAATTTAGAACACTCTTAAAGAGGGGAAATATCCAGTACGACATCTTTTTTACACGATCCTTCGACTTCATCCAGTAAACGTGCAGTTCTAAACCACTGGAAGCATCAGTTAAGCTCACGTTCAGGCCGGCTATTTTATATACTTTTTCCCCGTCGTATGTTTTCCCCTCAAAGTGCTGATTGATTTTTCGATTTAAGACACCACTCAAAAATTCTACGTAAAACGGGGCTGCAATGTCAAGATTTCCTCTTATCAAATATTGTTTAGATTGTCATATTCATACGTACAGTACTTGTATTTATTAAATTGTTATTATTACTGAAAACAAATTGTATTAGTTGTATTGTATAACTGTATAATTAATTATAAAGGACATCTTCCCTACCATTGCCTTTCCCGTCGTGAACTGCTTCACGCACTAATCTGTCAAATGCATCAGACACACACTCTCTTTTGTGCATTGGCCATGTCATCTGTTCGTTCATTGTGATGCCATGCGCTTTGAAAAAGACATTCGCTTCGAAGCAGTCATGAAAGGTTTTTGTTAGCTGAAAGATATAAAATGCTAATAATTATCGGTTGTCTTGACTTACAACTCAATTTTAAATAATATCAAATAATGCTATTAATATTAAATAAGTTCAAGAAGGAAAAAATAACTTTCGATTTCGATTTGTATTAACATTTATTTACAAAGCAAGAACATATGACAAAACTGATCAATGGCCGGTACCTCTGTAACATATGTTTCAAAGTGCGTCTTTGCATATCGTGCTGCGGCTAGTCGTAAAATGAAAATTAATGAGTTGTCTCCACACAGCAAGTTGCTTAGCATTTCGTAGACAGAGTAGAATTCACCACTGGGCTTTTTATATGCTTTGAATCCATGGACATCGATTCTGAAATGAATGTTGAAATTGTAAATATGTTGCTCTGAAAAACGTTTTAAATGCTAAAATTTGCGCTTGATATTGTTTTATTTTCGTTTTACTATTCCTGAAATGTTTAACATATTGCAAGAAATTTTTCTAATAATTAACTACAGGGTTCATTTGCACTAAAAATGTATGCGTAATAAATGTGTATGCTTTATTTATTGGCTTAACGGGACTTTAACTTCTCGAAATGTATTTGCGAACGCAGAGAATATCAATATATGTTGATTTTTAAACACGTGTTAACATGTGCTGCTAATATTTAAAGTACGATGAACTCACGTTCTCATAGCACAATCAGGTTTAAGAAATTCAATGTTTTGTAGCTCCTCATACACAACATTCTGTGATTTTTCAAATGTTTCAAAATATGGTCTCCAGCTGTTCGATTCCTGTTCTGCTATTTTTGCTCCGATACAATTTCGGCTGTCCATTTCCTGCAATGATAATAGTAATTAACTATAGAGTAGTATTATTCGTTGGACGACGGAGTAGTAGGAATAATCAGTGAAGCTGAAATAAACTTATAAATATCCAATAGGTATAGAAGAAAGTGGAAACAATCATCATTCATTTCGTTACAATATATATTTTTTGAAATATACTTTTACTCCTACTTCTACTTCTTCTTCTTCTTCTTCTTCTTACTATTGCTACCACATCAACAACAACAACTACTACTATTACAACAACAACAATCAATCATACTACTCCTACTCCTAAAACAAAGCCGCCTCTTTACGGTTCACTTACATATTTCAAAATATCATTAAATTGTAACGCAAAATATTTATTTTTTAATTTTCGCAGGAGCTTAAAGTTTCTTTATTTAATATTGTCCTTATTCAATGCAAAACCATATTGAAATTAAATTAAGGACTAATGGCGGTAAGAAGTAAAAAAAACTTTACGGATAACTGTTTTTTTTCGAAATATGTTCAAGTATTAGTTAATATACACATTATTTATACGTACATAGTATGTATGAAAGAAATAAACGATATTTAAGCATAACATTTAAATATGGATTCAATTATTGATTTCAAATTACTTACTATTATCTTTATTTGAGAAACGTTGGTATTTTGAGTAAATGTTTGGTCGTCTTTTTTAAACAATGGGATCAAACAATAACTATGTTCATTTTTGGCTGCCTTCCCCCAGTAAATGTGCAGTTCTCGTTTTCTGGATTCTGCATTTACATTAAGGCCGGTTATCGTCCTGACATCTCGATCGTAAAAACGATTATTCTCAAAATGCTGGATAATGTTGCAATCCAAAACGCCACCCAATAATTCGGCATGAAAAGGACCTGTATAATGATTAAGTTATTTGTATTGTTAATTTATCTGCTCAAACTAATTGTAATCAATACATTTATGAAATTTGACACAACTTGGTTTATAATACAGTACATGTTGAACATACCAGTAATCTCAGTAACGAATATTTCTTGCAAGAGCTTATCCAGATTTTGGGTTACACTTTTCTCAGTCAATTGAAATTCTTCAATGTAGATGCCGTGAATTTCAAAGAATATTTTAGCGTCAATAAATTGGGTTTTGGATTGTTCAAACGCTTCTGTTAACTGAAGTTAAAAAACACACAAAACAACAACATGTCGTTTCAAAGAGCCTCGTTAGTGAAGACAATACGATATAATGATTGAATGTAAAATATGAAACAGTTTTGGCATTATTCTGGTTATAAAACATCCACAAGCTTGCAAGTGCTCTTCGAATACAACACTATTTTGAGACCTTACTTTCATGACACGCAAATCGTCAGATTATATACGAACACCTTAAATACAGACGTCTGGTGAGTTTAACACGTATCGATTAATTAATGCACATTTGCTCGATGGATGTCGAGTATGAATAAGACTCTTGTTAAAACCTATCTGTTTTGTTATACAAAACAAAATCTATGAGCCTTTTTCTTTTTGGAACGTACAGTAGTTTCGTTTAAACCTGTTATATTTTTATGAACCGTGCATGGTTGTTAAATGTATATATTTATATCAACAGTTTGTATAGACTTAAACACCGTTTTGTTAAAGTTTTGAAAAAAATAATAAGAAGAAATTGTTTTTTTATATGTAAAGTCTTATAAATCAAAAGGTTATATACATTTAATAGGTTGGAAAGGTTAATTATACTTGAAAATTTGTTTCAATCAAGAGTTCTTTCATCGGTCAAGTCGTCTATAATACATCCTGGGTAAAAAGCTTTAATTCATAAACAGAACGGATTCTAAGTGCACAATTACATTCTTAATAAAATTAATTCGATTCACAGAGAAAAAAACTTTTTTATGAAGTAAGTGTACCTGTTTAAGATACATTCCAAAATATTTAATTCCAAAACGTGCAGCTGCACATTGAAGAGTGCACTTCAATTGATCGTTTCCACAAATAAGATGACTAAAAAGTTCGTATAGATTGGTGATGTTCTTTTCAGATATTGCATATGGCACAAATCCGTCGACATGTATTCTGCAATAAATGTAAAATAAATAAAATAAATAGCGTTTTAACCTTAAACAATTGGTAACCTTTCAACTGCCTTTATTCTTGCATACTGTTGTCTTTCGAGAACTTCATATCATCCATGTATTTATACAAATGCTTTTGACTGTAGGTGATATGCCATCAAAAATAAATCGGATTTCTGAAGTGTTGGTGAGTGATTGAATATGTTAGAGACGATTTTATAACAAAATATTCACCAGTGACATACATCACCATATGGTTAAAAAAAAGATTTTAACATTATGAACATTTAAATTCGCGGTGTTTTTCAGTGTGGTAATACAAAATCTAGTGTATAGAAACTAAACCATGCTGTAGAAAGCCGGCCTTTGTTTTGGCCACGCTTCCCGCATTAACTTGTAATTTGTATTCGTAGTAGGTTTTTTTCTTGGCATCACTAGTATAAATTACTGTTTATACTGTATTAGCATTCTAAACAAAATATACAATTACATGTAAAATGGTTCATGGTTATATCATTTTATAGAGTGTAGCTATGTGACACTCTAGAATTTGTGTGACGGCATGCTTATAGCTTTCTTATAACCGCTTATGTGAAGGCTTTTGTACATGAAAATCCCAGAAAATGAAACATGGTTTGGTTATTTTTAACAATAGATGTACGCATGAATCGTTGCCCACGAGGTTGGTTCAATTAGTGTCAGATCCTTTAAAGTATCGAACATAAAGGCGCCTATGTTGATGAATTCTTCCTGAGGTAAACTTTGGTAACCCATGTACACATCCGCACACCGTTTCTGAAATGCAGAACATAAAAAGAAGCTATATTTGTTAATATTTAACATCAATGCCGTCTAAATGTACTTTTTACTAAAAACTCCACTTACGTCGAAACAATAACCAATTTCTTTCAGGGTTTGCAGGTTCATATAGTTGTAAATATGCTTGTTAAAAAACTGCCAAAGTTATACTTTTGCGTTCAAGATGTTGTCTTGTTCTTAAATGTAAATTCTACAAATGAGCCCACTGGATTTACACCAAGTACAATATAATATGTATTTAATAGCCTTCCATGGTAAACCAACGTTGAAAGTTTAGAAAGTGACGTGTTCGAACATTTGATGATTTAACGATAACCATGAAAGTTGCAGTAAAAGAGGAAGAGTCATAACTAGTATCACTCTTTATAGGTCAATAAGCTAGATGATACGTGTACGAAGAGCTTCAACAATTATTTCAGTAAACCTACCTGCAAAGGCAAACCTTCGTTGTCCGATTCTGCGGTAGAGATGTCGTGTGAAGGTTTAGCACGGACTACAATTAAATAATCAGGCAATTAATCTTCGTCCGCAATGGAGATCGATATTTCGTTTTATCAGCTACAGTTTCAATTACAAATGTATTTAGTTTTATACAGGATGTAGGTTCAGAAATATGCAATGTTTCAGTAAAGCCTCATACAATATGCTTAATTATTGTTCGGCACATGCAAACTTGCATCCAAGCAAAAAGGAAACATTGTGTTATTCATTCTGAAATAATTACCGGCGCGGTTACACATTCCGAGCACCGACTACCAACAAACAGTTGAGCAGTTATATGCACCTTCAGTGTGATAATCCCATTGTTATCATTGAAAGTCACGCACCAAAATACTTTAAACATATTAATTAAATTTACTTAGTTTCCATAGGCTCCAATAACTTAACTAATATAAATATCAATAAATCCAAACTAGGAAAATCCAGTTACAGAATGTGGTTTTGCAAATAACTTTTCTTTGAATTTATCGGTGAATTGATAATGTCATTCGTTGATCAATTTACACGTGATTTTTGTTGTTGCCGTTATCGCTGAAATCTCAACACGAACAGAATTGTATTGCAATTCATGCACCAATTTATCCGTGTTTCCATGAGCACGCGTCAGCGGATAGTTGTAATGGGAAAATTGAGCTACAACGTATCGACGGAACAACCGTTGCTGACGACTTTGGGACGGAGCGTCATCAATAATACTTCGCATTTTAGAGACAGTGGATAACGACTGAATAAAAAGCCGTTAAAAAAAAAATAATACGTGTGTGCTTTAATAATAATTCATATTATGTTTCGGAATATTTAACGACCGGAAATTTAGATGCGTGATATAACATCACTGTTGCTTTGCTCTCGTAACTTAACTCGTACGCATTTCAACTTCCGGTCGTTGTTTTTTCGATAACAAACTATAAAAATATGTAACAGTTTTTAATATCCACCGGTCAAAGAAGGTTATTACATTGTTTATAATAAGTTTCTCAATAATTGTTAGGAACCGTCGAGCGTTTTTTGTGTCTGTTTCTTTTGATTGTTTAAAGAAATCAAAACAACTCTGTACGAACCTGAAGTGTTTTTGTTTTCAGGTGTTTCTGTCGCATTTGGTTTGGATTCTACTTTATCTTTCATAGGACCCGCGCCTGATTCAACATAAAATGACACAGTTAATTAAAGCAATGGTCAGCTTTTAAAAGCATAAAATAAAGTTATACCACATTATGTTTTATACAATATGTAAATACCGAAGACTAAAAGTAAAACAATCTCGACAAGAAGAGATGAAACACAGATCAGTTCAGGGTAAATAAATGAAAAAAATTAACCTTTCATTGTCTGAGTCTCATTAAAATGGGAATGAACTCATACAGGCGGAAAAAATAAATTATTAAAACCCCACTAAACAACGTGTTAAGCGGGTGTCGTATGAGGCCAAAATAATAAATGTTCGAACCAGGGATGTCTTGGGTTTCAATTACGGCCGTCGCGGTGAGTTGTGCACCACTGTCTCCATCCACAGGAATAGCGGCTGAAAAAATGTACAAAAGCAGGTGTTATATAATAATATTTAAAAACATCTTAACTAAAGTTGGGTTGTCGGTTTGTATGTTGGTCCGTATACAATACGTGGAGAAAGTTTTTACATACATTCATTGAATTGGTAGGATGTTGAAATAGGAGTAAGAAGAAGACGACAACCTATTTTGAAGTAACAAGGTAAAATGTCAAGATTACAGGGGCTTGTAATATTAAAGTTTGTTCTGCGCAATATTTTAAGAGAGGTATGAGATATTGTCATGCACATTAATCTAGTGACTACTTGTGTCTAATGGACGTGTTTTTTAATCACTAAGTCAAAAGTCAAGGTCCGGAGGCTTGTAACGGAAAAATTCGTTTAGTTCAATAACGTGAATATTTTAAGAACATTTTGACCTATGACCTTGCAAATGGATACAGTGGTATCACTTGAGGAAAAAATATGCTTGTTTATTTTGCGGTCATCGGATCAAATAAAAAATAAAAGAAGCTTATATCAATAACTTCCACTCTGGATGATATTTATACGCACGATATTTTAAATTGATTTGCGGTTATTCGGGAGGAAAAGAAACACATGTATTATGAAGTCAACTTGTCTAAGATCACGGTAACAAAAAATGTGTTTCCGCTTTTCAAATACAGTTTGACATACACTTTAACTCACTGTCATATAAACTGAGATGCGACTTACTCGAGCGTTTTTTGTGCGTGTTTCTTTTGATTGTTTAAAGAAATCAATACAACTTTGTAAGAACCTGAAGTGTTTTTGTTTTTAGGTGTTGCTGTTGCAGTTGGTTTGGATTCTACTTTATCTTTCATAAGACCCACGCGTGATTCAACATAAAATGACACAATTTATTAAGGCAAATGCCATCTTTTAACAGCATAAAATAAAGCTATACCACATTAGCTTTTATACAATATGTAAATACCGAAGACTAAAAGTTAAAACATGTGGACAAGAAAAGATGAAACACATATCAGTTCAGAGTAAATATATATCCTTTTTCACCTTTTATTGTCTGAGTCTAATTAAAATGGGAATGAACTCACACATGCGGAAGAATAAATTATTAAAACCCACTAAACAACGTGTTAAGCACGTGTCGTATAAGGCCAAAATAATAAATGTTCGAACCAGGGATGTGTTGGGTTTCAATTACGGCCGTCGCGGTGACTTGTTCACCACTGTCTCCATCCACAGGAATAGCAGCTGAAAAATGTCCAATGCAAGTGTTATATAATAATATTCAAAAACATCTTAACTAAAGTAGGTTTGTCGGTTTGGATGTTGGTCCGTATAAAATACGTGGAGAACGTTTTCACATACACCCATGGAGTTGGTAGGATGTTGAAATAGGAGTAAGAAGAAGACAACAGCCTATTTTGAAGAAAACAGGTTAAATGTCAAGATTACAGGGGCTTGTGACATTAAGTTCTGTTCTGCGCAATATCTTAAGAGTGTTATGAAATATTAGCATGCACCTTATTCCAGTGGTTACTTGTGTCAAATGGAAGATTTTTTTAATCACTAAGTCCAAAGTCAAGGTCCGGAGGCTTGTTACGGAAAATTTTGTTTGGTTCTATAACATGCATATTTTAATAACATTTTGACATATGACCATGCAAATTGATAAAGTGGTACCATGTGAGGAAAAATATGCTTGTTTATTTTTTGGTCACCGGGTAAAATAAAAAGATAAAAGAAGCTTATATCAATAACTTCGACTCTGGATAATATTTATACGCACGATATTTTTAATTGATCTGTGGTTATTCGGAAGGAAAGAAAAACACATGGATTATGAAGTCAACAAGTCTTAGGTCACGGTAACAAAAAATGTGTTGCCGCGTTTCAAATACAGTTTGACATACACTTTAACACACTTTCATATAAACTGAAATGCTACTTACTCGAGCGTTTTTTGTGAGTGTTTCTATTAATTGTTGAAATAAATCAAGACAATTGTGTACGAACCTGAAGTGTTTTGGTTTTTAGGTGTTGCTATCGCAATCGGTTCGGATTCTACTTTATCTTCCATAGGACCCACGCCTGATTCAATATAAAATGACACAATTTATTAAAGCAAATGCAAGCTTTTAAAAGCATAAAATAAAGCTATATCACATAAGCTTCTATACAATATGTAAATACCGAAGACTAAAAGTACAAAAAATGTGGACAAGAAGAGATGAAACAAATATCAGTTCAGAATTAATATATATCCCTTTTTAACCTTTTATTGTCTGAGTCTAATTTTAATGGGAATGAACTCACACAGGCGGAAGAATAAATTATTAAAAACCCACTAAACAACGTGATAAGCACGTGTCGTATAAGGCCAAAATAATAAATGTTCGAACCAGAGATGTCTTTGGTTTCAATTACGGCCGTCGCGGTGACTTGTGCACCACTGTCTCCATCCACAGGAATAGCGGCTGAAAAAATGTCCAATGCAAGTGTTATATAATAATATTTAAAAACATCTTAACTAAAGTTGGTTTGTCGGTTTGTATGTTGGTCCGTATACAATACGACGTGGGGAACGTTTTTACATACATCCATGGAGTTGGTAGGATGTTGGAATAGGAGTAAGGAGACGACGACAACATATTTTGAAATAAACAGGTTAAATGTCAAGATCACAGGGGCTTGTGGCATTAATTCATTTCTGTGCAATATCTTAAGAATGGTATGAGATATTATCATGCACATTAATCAAGTGGTTACTTGTGTCAAATGGAAGATTTTTTATATCATTAAGTCAAAAGTCAAGGTCAAGAAGCTTGTAACGGAACATTTCGTTTTGTGGCATATTTTAAGAGTTGACCTATGACCATGCAAATTGGTAGAGTGGTATAATGTGGGGAAAAAATATGCTTGTTTATTTTGCGGTCACCTGGTCGAATAAAAAGATACGAGAAGCTTATATCAATAACTTGGACACTGGATGATATTTTATCTGTACGATAACTTTTTTTTATTGAAACGCGGTTATTCGGGAGGAAAGACACATGGATTATGAAGTCAACATGTCAAATGTTACGGTAACAAATAATGTGTTTCCACGTTTCAAATATAGTTTGACACTGTACCACACTTTCATATAAACTGACATGCTACTTAATCAGGAGAAAGGGAGGAGGCCGTTTAAATTGCAGTTCTCTTGGCCCAATGTAACTGGACTGTATTTTACTAGTATTTTCTATCAATAACTCAATCATATTTCGTATGTTATTTCATTTTTTTAGAAACTGTGTTTTTTCCATTCTACAAAATTACTATTTATATACTTCAGTGGAATTGTTGTGATCTAAAATCTGATAATATTGGTCTTCTTCGGTTAATATATACATATTTTGTCCGAATATGACGTGCCTTTAGGAATTTATGTTAACAAATGGGGGGGTCTACTCTTGCAGTTGCTAACAGTGAACCAACAAAATAGCTGCTGCTAAAGAAACCATTAGATGTCAGGTTTGAAATAACTTAATTCACATACACCTACAACACTTTTTTTATTGTGTTTCCTAGCTTGCTCTAAAGTGTACGTTCGGGATATAAAATGCTTCGTTAAACACCTTCCTGAACCTCTCCCTTTACTTGTTGACATAAACGTTTATAAATCTTTATAGGGCATTTCGTGGTTAAACTGATGGTAAAGGTAACGTTATGGAGAAAATATCATAGATAATTAACAATGGTGTCTTTAAAATGATAAATAACTGATAAATTATAAATTTATTTACATCCAGCCAGCGTCGTAGCCACGCTGAGGCACACCGAGGCAGTTGCCTCGGCTAAAATTTGCAGAGCAATTTTGAGATTACAAGGAAAAAAAGGAAAATTTATGTCAAAGAATAAAATCTATGAACGAAATTGAGGCAATTAAATGAATTTTAGGCCCTATGATATTCAGAAACAAATATTCTCATTGAGTACAATTGGTTCATGTTAAGGCAGATGATTATTTCAATTTAATAACTTCTATTGATGCCTAAATGGCTCAGCAAAATGATTTGGAAAACCCGTATATTAAACAAAGCGTCGCACTGTACACTTCGATGGTATAATCATGGTGGACATCGGTACGTACCGAGGTGTTTTACGGCCAGGTCGGGGTCTTTTTGGGACCTAGACATACTTCGGGTGGTTGGCGTTTTTGGCTTTATAGGTATTCTCCTGTTTATAGCCGGCGTCGAGTTAAATCCGGGACCGTTTCAGGTGGTATAAGTCTTTGTTCACATTATAATTTTTAAATTATGATGTCCCGCGTATTAAACTTTTTTGATATAAAGGAGTTCAAGTCTTTTATGTTTAATAGTCAATGTAGTTGATGATAGAACTGACAGAAAGTGATGACGCAGTGCTTAAACAAAATTGTACACAAGTAAATTGAAAAAAATGGCCAGAAACTTCACTGATTTAAGTTAAATATTTGTACTCCTCATGATAATCAATACGTCCCTGTGACGCAATCGGTAACGCGTTAGACTCTGGATCTATTGACCACTATTATATTGTCACTGCGTTGGTTCGAACCCCAGTAGGTCCGTGGTTTTTTTCCAAATAACTGTTCCATCAATGATCCTTTTTATATGTGCTTATGATTGAAAACGCTTTTGATTTAATGTATTTAAACATTTTTTAAAGAGCCCTATGGTGCTTTCAAGCTCTAAATGGAAAAAAGTCGTCCATGATTTTGTTACCGGTGAACTTGTCTGAACTACAACAGCAAGTTTTCGGAAGCTGATTTGATGTAAACTCAAACATAAAATTTATGAAAACACTCATAACGAATAATATCTAAAGTAAATAAAATGTTATTATATAGTAGCATGTCAATGGCATCACTTTTATGTTTGTGCATAAACACATTCCAGTTGATCGAAAACAAATTCTTCAAATGTGGGATTCGACTGGAGACAGAAGAGTTGAATTAGCGTTCAATAAGATTGCTTTTTAAAAGTTGAAGAATAATAAAATATGATAAGACAGTGAAAAAGTTTTTCAAAATATATGAAACATTATTCGCTAAAATGTTTGATAGATCTATTTTCTTCATATTATAAGGTAGATCTATATTATTTAAGTATTTCAATAATAAATACATAAAGCACATTCTAATATCCATATACATATTATTTCTTGTATGAGAGAGCTGCGTCTATATTTTTTCTTTTTCTAGCTGACTTCAAATGAATTATATGACTATTTTTCTGTAGTAAAGGTTGTTACATCACTGTCACTTCAATCTAAAATTGACAATAAACTTGTAGCAGATTTTTTGGTAACTTTATTGATTCTAAACGGTCACATGTAGCATCCACGATTCCGATAATTTAGGTATAAAACGTGGTTTAAATGGCCTTTCAAACGCACCAGAGACGTTCTAGGTATAACAATATTTCCGGGGGGGGCACCCCTAGAATGATCTATGATACTGCCTCGGCTAAATTTTGGGTCTGGCTACGCCACTGCAAGCGACAGGTATCTTTTCATGCATAAAACGTTCTTTAACACATCCAGTATTTTTCTTGGATTTTGATCGCTCCACGGAAGTGACCACTTCCCATTGGTTTAAACTTTCAGTACTAGCGACTGGCCACCGAGACCTGGCAGATGAGAAAGTGTAGCGGAGGCTTACTATCTCCTGGACGGAAATTGATCATTTCCGGTCGGCACACCATAGGAGGACGTAGTGGGACAGTGCCGAAACGTCCGATGATTATGGCCCCACCTGATGAAGGAGATAGTAGCAGCATCACGGCTGTATCTGACAACTATATCTTCTGGAAGTCCAGTGACTGTTGGGAAAGACCAGCTGACAACTGCGAAGAGTACAGTGACACAATGGAGAGACAGGTGACAGCTAGGAAAGATTGGCATAGGGGTTACCTGTCCCAGCAAGTCAGTTTACGTTCTTCGTAAGAAGAAACCTGAGCAAGCTACAGAAAGACAACACAAGAAATAACCCCGAGGTCGTACGAGAGTGGGGGAGGATGATCGACCTACAAGCCAACAGGTAACGAACACGCCCGATCAACCGACAACGAATCAGAACACGGACTGGTCAAGAACATGTAGTTGTTGGAAGGTGTGTAAGAATAAGGTGGGACACAAGATTCATCGCACAAAGATGGGATGCGCACCAATCCTAAATCTGTTGCAACGCGCAAGGCAACTTGGTGAGACGGAGGAGGAGCTAAATCAAGATGAACACCACAGTGCCCAGAGCCTCCACGCATCAGAAGAGGGTAAGGTACCCATCAATAACGCAGAGAAGACTGAAGATCGAGCTGCGATAGAATCTACAGAGCGGCGGAAGAAAGTGATGTGGCCCGCAAGTACAGAGAGAGCGAAGTGGAAGGCGTTTGAAGAGAGAGGAGAAGTGGATAGGGGAACACAAGGCAGTTGACTAGCGACTGGCCACCGAGACCTGGCAGATGAGAACGTGTAGCGGAGGCTTATTATCTCCTGACCGGAAATTGATCACTTCCGGTCGGCACACCATAGGAGGACGTAGTGGGAGAGTGCCGAAACGTCCGATGAATATGGCCCCACCCGATGAAGGAGACAGTAGCAGCATCACGGCTGTATCTGACAACTAGTAATGGAAAAATGAAAACAATTAAAAAGAAAGCTTTCATAAATCATTAAATTTATTGAAGATTCTTTATCGTTCGAATCTGATGCAACAACTTTGCTTAAATTATAAAGGAGTATGTTCTTTTAAAGTACGACTGTGGCTAAAGTGTTATAGACTCATAATCATTCCAAATAAACGAAATATATAAAGCAAAATATTTCGTAAACAAAGCACAAAAAATTAGCGTTCCTTATAACAGTAGACACGATTAAACGAGATACAAAATTCTTATTTTTATTTTTGTGGGACAATATATTCAATGTGGATATCCCGCAAAGATAGCCGTACATTTACGAGCGAAAGCGAGACTGGCAGCGTCGGAAGAACGACGTGTTCGTGAGAAAAAAATATATATATATATATACGTGTCTTCTGTTTGCTACTCAATTGAAAAAAATAAATAAGCGACACTCACGAGACGACGTTGCATTTGCTGGAGATGTATGCTCACGGTTTGTTGTCCCTTTACCATCTGGTTCGTTTGAATTCTGCGATTCAGATCCTAAAAGGTGTTGCAAAAAAACACAATGGTGCCTATTCTGTGATTGCATACGTGAATGCACCATATATTCACCAGATATTTTACATAAAATATGTATTTTTATCAAAATCAGCATCATTCTTCAACACCTTACCAAAACTGTTGAATGACAGAACGTTCCCAAAACTGTTGAATTACAGAGCGTTCCCAAAACTGTTGAACTAAAGAGCGCTCCAAAAACTGTTGAATTACATAGCGTTCCCAAAACTGTTGAATTACAGAGCGTTCCCGAAACTGTTGAATTACAGAGCGTTCCAAAAACTGTTGAATTACACAGCGTTCCATAAACATAAGCACATTCGAATCTACTGACATGCCACACTAATCATGCGTATTAGAATGTGCTAAAATCCCACATCAGTAGGTAACTATTATTTGGAATATTTGCATAATATATTTATACTGAAAATATTTGGAATAATATTAAGTCAGTTTGTCAGTTTGTATGTTGGTCAAAATTGGTTTTCGAACAATACGTGGAGAATGTTTTCACATACACCAATGGCATTGGTAGGTTCTTGACATAGTTTCAACGGAAGACGACTACCTATCTTAAAATGAACAAGTCAAAGGAAAGGTCACATGGACTGTTGACATTAAATCAAGTCCGCGGAATATCTTAAGAATGGTATGACATATGATCATGCACAGTATGCACATTAATCTATGGGTTTCTTGTTTCAAACGAAGACGTCAATATATTTTGAAATCACTTGGACAAAGGTAAAGGTCACAGATGCTTGTAACGGGAATTTTTTTTTGTACTACAGCATGTATATATTTATAATAATTTGAACCATCTGGGGAAAAATATGCTTGTTTATTTTGTAGTCACTGGTTTAAATATAAAGATCAGGCAATTACAATAACAATGAAAAGATCAGAGAAGCCAATTACCTGGACTCTGGATGATATTTATACGTACGATATTTTTTATTGAAATGCGGTTATTCGGGAGGAAAGACACATGGATTATGAAGTCAGCATGTCAAATGTCACAGTAACAAATAATGTGTTATCACGTGTCAAATACAGTTTGACACTTTAACACACTTTCATATAATGAACATGCTGACGATCTTGCCTTTTTTGTTCCCTATCTGCCAAAGCAAAAAAATATTCAATGCTTATAGTCTTAAAGTATTAGATTATACCCCATTAACGATTGAAATAGTGGTTATTCTAAAATCACTCTTTCACGTTTGTGCGTCCCTCTTTCAGTCTGCGTCTGTTCTGATTATGGTTGGGATGAAAACTCCACCAAGCATTCAATATTTTTTAATAACATATGTTCATCTACAATTTATATGAGTCTTTGTGTAACGCTAAAGAACCGTTTAGCTTCTTCAAATTCCGATGTCAATATGTAGGTTACATGATTTTGCACAAATGTTTAGCACTATGAGTCGGTGAGTCACACTCAAGAACAGCATGGCTGTCTGTTGGTCAATGTCGAAAATTAAGGTCAAAATTTAGACTGGAGTTTTTAAACATATATGAAGGCTTTATGTTTTGACCATGTATTAATTGAGTAATGACATTTTGCACAATGTTTTCGCTTAACGTGTCGGTATGTCGTTCATAGAAATCATGTATGTGTCTTCAAACTTAACTTCCTACTATAATTTCAAGGTCAGATAGCATAATTTTCTTTTTAAACGCGCCCTCTCTTTTAATAAAACCATGCATTCAAGATGATTAAACTGTACAAGAAGGTATTGTAAGGTCAAGAACCTTATTACTACTTAACTTTAAAGCTTATATTTAGCGATCAAATGTCAAAAAGCAACATTGATTTTGACGGCTGTATGACTGTATCAATGTAGTAAGTTGGAATAATTATTACATTCAGTGAAGGCAATAGCTGTGTATTTGAATTATATTATCGTAGCAGTCAATTTAAAGTAGCAGCAGTATCTAATGATTTATTGTATTGATTTATTGAATTATTAATTGTTTTATACTCACCTTTATACTGCCTTCTGAATAGTTTTGTGATCACAAATACAGACAGTGGTATTGTGATCACAAATACAGACAGACAAATCGGTATGATGATCTGCTTATAAAGTTGCTCATTTGTTGATGGTGCATCTGATGTTCCTGAAACGTGACGATAGTATGTATGTATTATTGGTATACGGCATCTACTTACAGGTGTAGGTATGAATTGATACATGCCATTTAATTTAATTAAATTTCTTTTTAAATAGAACGGTCCTTACAAAGAGCAAGTCTGATTAATCGAAAAAAGATATTTACAAAAAGAGGTTAAAATCTTTTCCGAATCCGAAACATGCTTTAATCACTCGGCTATTCTTGAATTCACTTAAATGTTTTTTATGAACTTCATATACAGGATATAAGTTTATTCAAAAGTTATCGAGGAAAAGTACAAATTAATGTTCAAATCGTTGCGCGGTTCAAGTTTGAAATGTGTGCGTCTGATTAATAAAGGCTAAATGTTTTGCCACGTGTATTGTTAGAACTGATATTAAAAGAATCGTCCGTTTATAGACATCCTTTAATTATTTTTATTTCTTAATTTGTTTATACTTTAATGTATTGTACATAATTTATATGTGGCTGCAGCAGAAACCATTATTTAATAAACTATATTATGTAGCTCTTAGCTCTAAAAAATATATCATTATTTCTAACTATAAATAATATATATATGCCATGAATTATTAAGAGAGGCCTATGTAAATCTGAACATAAATACGTACTTATAGAAGTCGTTTGTACGTCGGTAAAATGTAGTTCAGGTCTGTCGGAGGTAAAGGGTCGTGTTCTGAAAAATAACACGTTGAAAACTTAGCCTTACAAATAAATACTTGTGTCTGTTTCATATAATAATAAAGCCTAACTAATTGTAAAAGGCAAGAATTTTGCACATTATTTTGACTTACATTCTGTTTCTTACGGTGTTTCATTTGTTAGAGCTCATGATTATTAAACTATGAATAAATCAATTTTGAAATATAACATACGCCAATAAACAAACCAACCTTAACTAAACTCGTTGCATCAAACAATCCATAATAAAATCAAAATATTACCTAACTTGTTTCTATTAATTCACCATGCTTTTAACAAATAACAGTTCCTTGCTTACACAACATCTAAAAAAAGTAGTCATATGATATCTAGTATGTCAAAATTGTATGAACGAATGAACACTTTTTCACTTGAACACTTTTTCACTTACACTGACACCTTTGTACATATATCTGATGCTGGTTGTCTCGCATATCCAGTAGGACATAGCATACCACATGTGTAATCTACAACACATTATTTAAGAACTTCTACCAGAAAAGCATTGCATAAATTAAGAACAAATAACGATGTTAGTCTGTAATAAATCAAATACCTAGTCCGCCTGACCCACCATCGAGGTTCTTACACGGTTTCAATTGACAGAAAACTATTGGTACGCGTGTGCTTTTCTTTATATGTATGTTATCATTGTGTAATATTACACTTTCATATTCTAAAACTTCTTACAAAGCAAAAATGTACTGACTTAATAACAGCTCCATGCCTTCTGGACATTTCTTCACGAAGCAAACTTCATATTCATACAAACACATTTTTGGTGACCGCGCAGCATACCCATTCCTTGCATCACACCGACAATAACCGTCAGTCTTCGTCAGTTCCATATAATTTCGATTTCCACAGTCTATCTTGTTGTCCTCCTTTCTACAAAGGTTTTTCTTCAACATTTTACATTCACTGAACGTGGCCGATGAAGTGTTGAGACGACTGTTGTACACGTTGTTCTTGTAACATGGCCGACAATTCACTGATGCTTTACCTGTTGATTCTTGAACAGATAAATGAGGTTCTTCGCCTACGAAAAATCGTTGTTACGAAATTTTAGTCGTACATTTAATAGATTTGTGATCTTTAATAAATTGGTGTTTAAATATGTTAATGTTAATGTATTTAATAAACCATTAATTGCATTTCTGTTTAAATGTGTATCTTGCCAACGTCATATAACAAATATCATTATACAATGAAGTTAAACTCTCTTTCTCAAACCAAGCTGTGTTATTATTGCTTATTGGATTTAAAGAAATGAGATTTTCCACACAGTTTACCTGACAAACAAAATATTTCTACAGCGCAAGCATTTGTAAACTGTGTCAGGTTACGCTGGTCTCGAGCACAGTGATATTTGGTTCCAACTGTGCAGTTAGCAAGCTTTGCTTGACAGTACCATTGACAAGACCCCCATCGAGGACAGTTTACATGATGTCTATTAGGCTTCATGCATTGTTTATATTCGCAGTCTGGGCGATATCGGGATTGATATGTTGATAATCGACAAAGAATTTCCTGTATAATACATGAGACGTTTTTCATAATTAGGCAATCAGAAACAAATATACAGGTGTATAGTAAGCTGTATTACGACAACGAGGAATATATGAGCTATGCATAATTCAAATAAAGCAAAACTTACAGACATTCCTTGATAATGATCGCCGACTAAAACTTACCAAAACTAACACGCAGATCACAGTGAAGAAAACAGCGATGATTTTCATTATTTCCTTTAAAAGAAATGCACATAAAACATCAAGTTATAATCTTAATTATAACATATAATTTGCAGTAAATGTTTTTTATGTCATGGGTTTTAAAATCCACTTTGAAAGTAGAACCAATCGGCCATCCCATGATGAGAGTAAACTAATACAGTGTTTTGTATAATAAGTTAAATCTATATAAAAATTCATAACATCCCATTTATAATAACGAAATGAATAACTTTATTCATTTATAAATGACTTTCAACTTGTATTCTAAACAATATCTACCAACGCAAAACAAATTCATAGCGAAGAGTATAACTTATCATTGTTAATGATTGAAAACAAATGTACGTTCAAACAGTTGTGCATATTGATAAGATGATAGTGATAAAAACACTGATATTAATATTACATCATGATATGTTATATGTGATATGTGTTGAACAAGGACCATAATGGTCTATTTCAATTGTGTATATATGTTTATGTATTTGTTGAAAAAAAAGGTCCTCTTCTTCTTCATGCAATAACCTTCAACTAGCGAAAACATTGACATTCCACTCCAGGAAACATAATCCCGATGGTTACTTCCCCCCCCCATAGTTTTTCAGTTAAAACCACCAATGTGACATTGGAAAACTTCTTAATCACTCACCTGCCTGGTTATCTGTCATGGTTAATAAGATAGTAACATGTGAATCACTCAAACAACATGTTAGACGCTGTCACCGTTCGTTAATATTTCTCGTTACAAAATATGAGCACAGAATTTATTAATCTGCTCTACCTCTGACTGAACAATTAGTAAAGTGACGATGTTAATGAGTTTTTCAAAGGCAAGCTTAATGACTACTGTGTCATATAATAGGAACTTTCGATTTGAATATTATCTGCATACCACAAATAACTACATAAATCTCTATTTGTGTTAAATCTCAGTAAAACAGTTAATAAAATCCGTCATGTATCGATATAGTGAATGATCAAACTTGTCTGTTAATTAATAATCCGAATAAACAAAACAGTTGCGCTGTGAGTACTGTCTAAAGTATTCGTCGTGCATTCGTAAGTTCACTTGAGATGAACAATCTTCTATGTAATTAGGATGGCTGTATAAACATGTTTCTCTGTTTGTCTCATTGTTAGATAAGATTAGATTGCAGGGCGTGTGCATGAATGTTCGTGTTTGCATCTTATTGTTATTCATGTCAGTACACAGCTCTTACTCAACTCATTATCAAAAGTTCATCACACACTTGGCGTTCAAGTGACAGATATTTACCCCTTATAAGATACGTTTACCTTGTTATAATTCATCGAATTTCAGAAAGTGTGACATATTTTTAATTTAGACACTTTATACGCCTCTACTACATGTATCGCTGCTGATAAACAGTTATTCCCCATAACGTGACTTTTTTAAAGTTGTTTATTAATCTAAATATCGACGTAATAGTCAAATTATGTATGCTGTAAGTCTTAAAGATCTTAGCTGTAGATGTAGATGTAACTCTTGATAAAGTTAAACGATCGGAAGACTTACCTCAAATTATTGACTTGACTGTGTAATCGACGAGCGCATAAGTGATCCGACGTAAAGGTATTGTTTCACACCAGTTTTGGCAATCTCCACGCAGAGTTGTCGTTTCCTGCTCTTACATACACCTCTGCGAAATGCTCAGCATGCCATTTTGCCTAAAATCAGGGTACAACCAATCAAACGCATTCAATGTGTATTTGATTGAATATTTAAGATCGCATGCATTAAATTAAGTAATATGACTTATTAATTTACGATTCATCGGGCAAAAACTTGGTAGTATTAATGCATCTCCTTGGAACTATTTTTTGTCCACTCACGCTGATGGAATCATTACGCGCAGTTCACAAATGTTTACAAATGAAGAAATTGAGTGACGTTAGGCATTGCTTCGATGACGTACGTGTATTTACAGAGAGGAGACGTCAGTTCTGTTGTATTTATCGAACACATAAGGGGACCTAGTTGTACAGTATTCGGAAAAATAATTGTTTAACATTTTACATTCTTTAATTCATGTTAAGAATGTGAATTTGTGATCCAGTCTGAAAGTAATTGTAGTATGGTCTAAATTCAAACATTATGAATAGTAATAGAAGGCGCTTGAACATTATTCATACGAACCAGTTGGTTTGCGTTAAAAATCAATATATTTCAGCACGTAGACTTCATAATAATTACGGTATTACCCATGCATAATTTCTTCCACCATTTAAACTTAAAGATGACATCCATACACACCTGATTTTTACCTCTTACAAAAAAAAATGTGAACCAAATGGACAAAAAGCAAAAAGTGCTCTCAGGCTAGTGATTTAAATATAAAACAGTAAAGACTGCCTGTGAAGAACGGCATATTTTAGATGATCAAATATCCTCCTTATTCCTTAATACAATATTATGAGACTCCGGTCGTTGTCGGTTCAGGTGCTACATGTACATGTACTTCACTTGAAAGTAACCGAGGTACTCTGAAGTATACTACAATTTACCCGGCTTAGTTAAATACCGTTAAAGGCCACTTGCCATACTCGGGGATACTTTTTATTATATTTTCCATTCCCCATGTACTTTGTAGTATTCTAAAGTGTACACGGGATACTAAAATGTTGTACCTGAGCCGACAAATACCAAATGAGCATTAGTAGGTACTGTCGTTTCTAAACACTCCAGTTTTAGATGAGCATTACTGAAATTACAAAGATGAGTTCAAACATTACCACCACCTGTAATTGTGGCGAACGGTCAACCTTTGACCCCTTCATTTATAGTCAACTGATCTACATGTATAATCAGGAAATTCCACACTTCAGCTATTTAATTATGGTGTACTTGTACTGAATGGTGTGATACTAGCAAATGTATATTTTTAATCATAACTGTTCGCAGACTGGGAGAAAAAAGCTATTTCTTTTTTATGAGTTTCCTGTAATTATATTGGGGTTTCAGCATTTAGATATTTCAATTGTGTTAGTCAAACGAAATGGACATTATTAAAAAAACAAAAACAGGAAAACAAGTCCCTTAAAATGGTGGCATATTTCTGGGATATTAACAGAAAATAGCAAAACCATACTATCTGGTTATTTTTTAATAACAGTACTACTGTAAACACCTGTGTTTAGGAGATAACATTCAATAAGGATAAACACAATACTTGAAAATACATGAACAATAAAATAAACTGAAGTTAAGCTGTAATGTATTGCAGATTCACAAATGTGTGTTATGAAAGAAAGATCCAATGAAAAATTATCTTAAGGATAGTTTTACATTTTACCACTGATACAATATTTTTAAAGGTTTATAGTCTTAAAAATGCTAATTTTCTTCTAACATGCCCTTGTATTTCAAGATAGAATACTTTCCTTGCCAGAGGGAATACGTCTGGGTTCAAATCCCAGAAGGGCTTCGGAGTTGATGCATTTGTGACAAATGATTGTATTTGCTTTTATTGTATTTGATTCCCTTTTCATACAATCAACATGCAAATGTATTGAAAATCATCTTTGTTTTTACATAAATAAAAGACATCATCCTTATGAATGGACATCATTTTCATTCGTTTTAGTCACTTAAGGTTCATGGGGGTGATAAAATTCATTAAAAATTCGCTTTGGTTTTTCTTCATTCAATGTGGTACAATATGGTCAAACTATATATCATTTTAAAGCTAAAGACGGATAGAATAACATAAACACATTTTTGACATTCAATATTTGTGTGCATTATTCATATTTTGGTTTAAAACCAATACATTTTTACACTAATTTACAAAATCTCAATCTAAAGTTAGGAAGGATATGCACTACCTTAAGTTGAATAAATACAAAGCTATATACATATACAAGGTCAAGTTAGCAACATTTCACAGAAAATTATTGTCATAAAACAACAAATGAGTTTTTATTCAACTGCCTATTTTGGATAAATTTCCTAAACAAAGTTCTAAAAATAACTAAAACGTAACTACTTTTTAAAAATCCAGGTATGGTGGATAGTAAGAGTCACAATTCTTTTTCAAAGGCTTAACAATTTTGTTATTTACCTCTCAACCAAATTGCAAATTTAAACCATCTAAAATTGAAATAGATTGCAGACGACATATAAAATCGTAAAGAATTATAAAGAAATTGGCAAACCGATTGATTTTATATTTCGATTACTTCTACCCATTTTGAAAGCGTGGCACTCGCTGTGCTCCGTAGAAAAACGTGCAAAACAAATCGGTCGAAACCACGTGCAGTAGTGAGAAAACCGGGTATGTGTATACACATACCTGAGAAAACACAAACATATTTTGACTGTTGGTTCGCAACTAGTAAAACAACTATTAACATTAATCAGCAAGAGATCGCACTCAATAACAGAAATGACCACGTAGAGATATCATCACTTACCCTATTTCAAATATTTTCCAGCTGAAAATTGTCCCCCACACGTCTTTTTTAGTTTCTTTGTATTGTTTTTTAAGGAGCCGAAGTGCATCTCACAGAATATCCATCTAACTTCCGTTGTTTTAACTTTCGTTATTAAAAACTTTGTTTAAAAGAATTATTTCTCCTTTTAGATTGTTAAAGCGATGTGTTATTATATATTATCAATAGAATAGTATACCGTGATGAATTTAACGGAGTTACGTATCGATCTTTCTGTCAGTCTGTAAGCGTACTATTTTATGCGCAATAATATAAGTATGGTGATTCGACAACAATTGTAAACATTGGTGAAATGCTTCTTACATTGTTATTCTTTTGAGTGTTTATGAGGTCTGATCGTGCAGTTTGCAAACATCAACGGAAAGATTACAATCCAATGCATTTGTCATCGTCAACCGTTTGGAATGTCAATTAGGCGATGAGTTAGTTTTTAGCATGTTTCTTTCTATGTTATGAATTTACAAATGGCTGCCCCCATGGTGATGAAATGACATGTGTTCGAGTTTTGATATTTCTAGATATGTAAACTTTTTTTACTATTTAAGCGTAACTTGCCCTCGTCAATGTCGATATTATTCACTAGTTATATAATTTTCCGCCGAAATACGTGGAATAAACATGATTCAGATTTTTGAAAATAATGTATATTTTAGTGTTAAAATCGCTTTGTATTTTGATTGATTTTGTGGATGGTATGATACGTTGATGTACAAAATTGGTAGCAGTTTGAAGGAAAAACATCCTTTAAAGCATATATGTATACATTTTCAATGTGGCACTCTTCCTTTAGTCAAATTTGAGTTCAATGCTTGGGGTCCCACATTTTTCAAAATGAAGCCTCTACATGAACCTTAAACTATCACGCAAAATTCAAATGCAAAAGAATAACATTGATGGTTTCAATATGCTTAATACAATACAAACAGCATAATGCAAAAAAAGAAGATAGCAAAATAAACTCAATAATAATATGTATATATTAATTTCACAATTTATAACAATTTAAATAACTTGATATAACTGATTATAGTAATGCACAGGTATTTTAATACATCTAAGTAATAAAACTTTACATATTTCATACTATGACTGATACAACCATTGATAACATTGCTTAAAATTCCATTTTATCCATAACAACATTTGTGAATTTAAGATTTGAAATTGTGGGCAAGGAATATGAATTGTGAATGTTTGCACACGAACCACATAAAAAGAGACAATAACAGATATGGGTTTACTATTGACTTATGGATATCTTCTCATTGAACTCATGCAGTATGTGGCTTGGAACAGAATTCCCATGTTGTTAAAAAGCCATTTATATTTTATGTCCTGGGTTTTGAGCGCTCTATAACCAGGTTTAAACCCCCAATGCTTTGCATTGACCGTTCCAAGGCGGTGACCCCAGCTTTATTTATATTTTGTTTTTTATGTTGGTTTGTATTGTGCTGTATTGTGCTGTTTTGTATTGTTTGGGCAATCGGTCTCTTGCCTTAAATAAAGGACCAACTAATTGTTTTTAATGAAAATGCAATACCGCTCCAGCAGCTGGAGTTCCCCTTCTTTATATTGGAAAGCAGATCAGTTTAGGAATGAAGCTTCTTAACTTTTTCTGAAGAATGCTTCTTCATTATCAAATATGCCCTTTTTAGCTCATCTTTTTTTTGAAAAAAAAATAACGAGCTATTATCATCACCTGAGCGTCGGCGTCCGGTTAAGTTTTGTGTTAAGGTTAAGTTTTGTGTTTAGGTCCACTTTTCTCATAAAGTATCAAAGCTTTTGCATTGAAACATGGCACACTTTCTAACTATCATAAGGGGAATGGGCAGGCAAAGTTAGATAACTCTGGCTGGCATTTTGACAGAATTATGTGGCCTTTTTATGTCCCACACCACTATAGTGGGAGAAATATTGTTTTTGCCCTGTCTGTTGGTTTGTGTGTTTGTTTGTTTGCCCCAACTTTAATATTTGCAATAACGTTTGCAATATTCAAGACAGCAATTTGATATTTGGCATGCCTGTGAATCTCATGGAGCTACACATTTTGAGTGGTGGAAGGTCAAGGTTAAAGGTCAAATTTATAGCTTCAAAGCGGCGCAAAAGGGGACATAGTGTTTCTGACAAACACATATCTTAAGTTATACTTAGAAAAATTGATATTTGGTTAAGTTTTGTGTTTTGGTCCACTTTATTCCTAAAGTATCAAAGCTATTGCTTTTATACTTAAAACATTTACTAACTATCATAAGGGGACTGTGCAGGCAAAGTAATGTAACTCTGCCTGGCATTTTTACAGAATCATGGCCCTTTTTATACTAAATAAAATTGAACATTTGGTTAAATTTTGTTTTTAGGTCGACTTTATTGCTAAAGTTTCAAAGTTATTGCTTTCATACTTGCAACACTTACTAACTATCATAAAGGGACTGTACAGGACAAGTTGCATAACTCTGGTAGTTATTTTGATGGAATTATGGCCCTTTTTTTACTTTGGATATTTTGTTAAATATTGTGTTTAGATCCACTTTACTTCTGAAGTATTAAGGCTATTGCTTTCAAACCTCAAATACTTAATAACTTTCATGAGGGTACTGTACCTGGCAAGTTGAATTTTACCTTGACGTTTGAATGACATTGATTCTCAAGATAAGCTTATTAAATTTTGCTAAAAATGCCATTACTTCTTTATTTATTATCAGATTTGACTCATACTTTGACAAAACAACACTGACCTGACATACAAAAACCATCCCCAGGCCCAACCTCAGAATCCCCCCCCCCCAAAAAAAAAATCTTTTTTAAACGTGGTTAAAAAAATACACAAATATTTATTTTTATTATTTTATTTTTGAATGACTGTCCACCCATCCCACCCAAGAATACCCCCAAAAAATAATTTTTTTTCTTTTTTGAAAGATATTGTTATAAATGACAATACATAGACACTATACACCCCTCACCACCCTCACCCCCACTCTTTAGATTGTAGTATTGAGAAAGGTCCCTTCAACTTTAAAAAGAAAAATAGATTAGCTGTCTGCACCCGCTAGACGGTGCTCTTGTTCATATTTGAACTCTTCAACATTGTACAAGGGGACTGAATTTCTCATGTCTGATTTTGACACTTTTCCAATGATTATGTTACTGTCTGCTGGTTAACAAATGCCTTTCTATTTATGGGGAAATGTTTTTTTCCATAAATATCCATGCAGTGTGTTTTTTGAAAACATACATATTTTTTATTATTATTCATTATTGAAATATTTTGTAGACAAAAATATAATACCAACCCTTGTCATTTGAGCTGTTAAATGGCAAGTTGACAGTATATCACTTGACTCTTGCCTCATTTTGAAACAAGGCCATACAATTTGATTCTATGTTTATCATCTTAGGTGTGCCCAAACTTTTTTTGATCAAGCGGAAAACTGTGATTTGAAGTGAATGAAAAATAAAAGTGACCCATATAACGACTATACCTGCGTAATTCCAGAAAAAAAACTTGTACCGGTATTCATGTTTGGTGAACAGGTGTTATCCACATAGGCGGATCCAAGGGGGGGACGTAAGCCCCCCCCCCCCCTAAAATCGCCATAGTCAAGTGAATTTATTTGATGTTTCATTCTTAACTAGATCTTAATCACCTATTTAAACTCATTTTTCTTCTTTTTCGTACACAACATTTACCACTAATCACAGACTTTTGCTAAATGTTTTAACTTTAGACTCTCTGTCGCCCGGTTTATCCGTTTTACATATAGACTTTGCACTTTTTTGGCATTATAAAAAGGTACTTTGATGAAAGTACATAAGGCGTGACATGCTCGAGAAGTTATTGTCAAAGCCTTCAAAATCACTAAATCATGGAGCTTCCGGGCGCGAATTCCGGGGGGCTTCGCACCCTGGAACCCTTAGCAGGGCTTTGCCCTGGACCCCCAGCAAATCTTTCAATATCACGCCCCCCCCCCCGCCTAAACAGAAATCCTGGAGCCGCCCCTGATCCAGGTCACCTCCTTTGGAATAACTTATAAACACCTTCTGCAAAATGAGGCTGACTGATTGAATCAACTAGTGATAGATTCATTAAAATAATAAGAATTTATATGGTAAGTGATTTTGAAAGCTTTGTACCAACAGATAAGTAGGTTTTGTCTCTCATACTACCTTTTTATATTGAATATATTGCCCTTTTTAGATTTATTTTCAAATATATGTAGGTTTATACACAGTAATTGTAGATCTTAAATATTATGTGACACAAAAATGTAGGTTTGTAAACATTAAACAACCATATCCATATTATCATAATGCATAAAGACTGATATAGATATAATGGTATGATATGGTTTTCTTTTAATGTGAATGTAATGTAACCGTCGTGCAAAAGATTGTTTAGTATACTATAACCTTCATTATGAACGCTTGGAATGATCATCACATGAATTCGACGCTCTCATAAAAATTATCCGTTCTGAGCACAACACAGAGGTGAAAGTAATGTAACCGTCGTGCAAGAGATTGCCGTTATGGTGAAGTTGTGTTCAATGTTTGATAAGGTGTTGTTGATAATATCATGTCTGAAACGATATCGCTTACGCAAGCAAGAAAACACCGGACATTTTTACGTGAAAACCAGATGAATACCAAAGCTCTTTAATGTAGTGCTTACATGTTTTACGTATGAACTTGCCTCAACAAAAATTTTGATTTTTGACACCATATACAAATTCAAAATATACAATAAATCTAATTGATGAAAATAAATATAAAAAAAAAAAATCTCCAAGAAATAATTTGTTCTCACGAATTAGGAAGTCATAAGGACAGCCCCGTTGACCCGTACTTTGTTGTTTATGCATTACCGGTTACCATAGCAGTTCACACGGTGTAAACAGCTCTGACCTGCCTAAACATGGGTAAAGAGCACTAACGCGCTTTTTCGGCATAGCTGTTTTACCCAGCTTTTCACCTTAAATGACTTTTACATAACACCATCAGCGTAAATGATGTAGCACTGTTCAGTGTAAGGAATTCCGGACTACTCTCTGTATGTTCAAACGACACCAATTGTGACCCAGTCAATTTTAAAACGTTTATCCACCATTGTTGAATTTTAACAAATGTTTTATCTCGAATGTGCACGATTCAATACGCATTCGGCAGGAAAGAACCTATGAGAAACAGGTTTTACAGTATGCATATTACAAAAAACAAGAGATGTGTTTGTCAGAAACACAATGCCCACTATTGCGCCGCTTTGAAGCCATGTATTTGACGTTTGACCTTGAAGGATTACCTTGACCTTTCACCACTCAAAATGTGCAGCGCGATGAGATACACATGCATGCCAAATATCAAGTTGCTGTCTTGAATATTGCAAAAGTTATGACCAAGATTAAAGTTTGGGTTAAAGTTTTGGGACACACACACAATGACAGACAGGTCAAAAACAATATACGCCCGATCGAACAATATACCCCCGATCTTTCGATCCGGGGGCATAAAAAAATTGAGTGGCGAACAAAGGTGTATTGTTTTAAATTGAATCTGTTTCATTGTTCTCGGTGGAAAATTTTATGGACTCATAACATAAAACATAAAAGCATGATTAAGGCTTAAAGCCAGGTGTTCTTCGTGTTGCGACTTCTCGACCGTGTAAACAAAAATGACAACCGGGCGGTGTTAACATTCTTCAAAGAGCTATGTTCAATACGTTAGGCACAACGTTGTAATATGTTATTGATAATAGCTTATAAGCTACGCCTATATATTAAAGTATTGGAATGGCATTAATGTATGGCAGTTATATATACCAAGTTAACTCCACATACTAAGTAAATGTTTATCTTTGCCGCATGATGCGGCTCTCATCAGGGTCTGCGCTATTTGCATAAAAGAATTTCTGTAAGAAATATTCAAAATATAGAAATACATATACTATACATCCCTATTTTTGGAAATAAAATGGTCCAATTTAGAAGAATGGGAGAGTCCACTAGGCAAAAATGGGTTAAAAGTGGAATATCTTAAGTGAGTTAACATTCGAATATTATAAAGATAAAATATGAGTGAGGATAAGTCCAAATGTTGCAAAGATTACGAATAAATACTGCCGTATCTGCCCTAAATACTTTTATCTTACCGCTTGAAAAACTCGATAAGATTTCATTAATAATCGTTTAGTGCGTTATTATCATACAAACGTTGAAGTTCCCACTACAATGAGAAAAAAAGAAGTGCGGGGTAAATTGGTTTTTATCGGTCCGTTGGTCGACCGGTTTGTCGGTGGGTCGCATTGCCGGTCGGTCTGTCGCAGTATCGTTTCCATTCGTCACGATCATTAGACAAAGCTTTCAAATATGATTAAAATGTTAAAAATGAAAGTTACTTAGGAGAAAAATAAACCACATATATTTTAGGTCCAAGTGTCAAGATGCTTGTTATACAAACTTTTATTCCGGGCGATATATATACATATAGAAGGTTAATACCTACGATAATCGACATTGTGAGGCTAGTAACTGATGAGAAAATAAAAAGTCTGTGATTTTTGCTTTTGCTTTGTTGAACATCTGAGCCATAGGAACTTGTAACATTTAAAATTCTTTAAAATACACGTTTCCAAAAGATCTCAAGCGACCGTTATGTTCAACTTTAAACCCAGTTGGCATTCTGGTTTCTTGTGAGGACAGGGACAACCATTTTCAAATTGAGGTCAACCAGGAAAAGGTTGATCAAACAAAACCGCTTCCACACAATATATTGATAACTTATTAACATAATATCGTGCAAGTCAGTATATTTGTTATTTGGTATTCTTAATTTCAATTACATCCTCACCGTGTGTTAATGTTCACATGCATTATTTAAAGAAATGCACATATAAGTTACTCGAATGAAAGTCGGGTTTTGCATACATGCATAACAACATATTGTTGTTAAATCTTGCATGGTGTATATTTAAATACAGATGGATGTATCGAGAAGACCTTAACGATCATCTTATTATTTATATGCACATGACATATTATAATCGAATGTTCGCCAAGAGAGATACCCAAAGTGTGTCCTAAAAATGCTCGATTGGCCATTGTCGGCTCGGGCACTACTTAAATGAACTTCGGGTACTCTTAAGTATACTAAAATATACCCGGGGTACAGAAAATATACTCAAATCTACCCGGCCAATATAGACTGTACCCGAGTTTAATTTCCGCCTAAAATCCGATGTCGTAAAACGCGCTACGGGATACGAAAGAAATTTGTTATAACAAAACTTTCCACCCGTATCATACTTTTTGAGGATGAGTTTCGATAATATTGAGGCCATTTTACACAATATTGATAAACACATGAACAGAATTTATTTGAAGAAAAAAAATCGCCTACAACGCCCAATTTAGCGTTATAATTCCTGGGTACGTTTTAGTATAATTTCCGTACCCAAGGTACATTTAAGTACACCTAAGAGTACCCGAGGTACATGTAAGTATTACCCGAACTGACAATTACCAATCGAGCCCAAATAGCCGTGCTTCAGTCGAGACACATTCATTCTGTCCTTCCACTTGAAACATATTCATTGCTTAAACGTAGGACTGTCAAAAACTGCATAGAGAAAATTATTTGCGCAGTAGAGTTTTCGGTCATGCGTATCGCGAGATTAAACTTATTTGCTAGTTTTTACCAAAACAGTAATAATATATTTGGTATATTTAATATTAAATTCTGATTTTCTACAATGTATGTTAAATCTAAATTATCCTTTCTCTGTTGCAAACATTGACCTTATAAAGCAGGGTCGAATAAACTAGTTGATATCCGGCAGTACTTCGCGTGACCGCGATCTACCGTAAGTACGTATTCCTACGAGCCGATTAACATATTCTAATATTTGACCTTTGAAATTTATTGAGACGCATCATGAATGTTATCGTTTTATTATATGATTATATATTGTTTCTTCTTAAAAATATATTACCGAACCAGCTTTCCGTATTTTTGTATTTTCATTTACTCGATTTCGCAATTTATGACATACTTAATGTGACGTCATTTCTGTGACGAAACATACTAGTTATAAGTAGTATAAGCAAGACCTTAGGGATTTTAGGGACAATTTTCAATTTTTGAAGTGGAGGTTTTTAACAGTAATAATTTTTTAAAGCATCGAACAAATCCATTACGTATTTCGGATTGTTTGTTTGTCCTGCATAATTGTTAACTTAGATTGAAATAAAATAACTCGCTCCTACATGATTACGATTTCGTAAATGGTGTTTTGGGTCAGACTCAGATTCAGAGTCTGAGAGCGTTAAGCATTCGATACAAACGCTATCAAAAATTAAGTGGTTTAACAAACATAACGATAAAGGGATGGAAGAACAGAAAATGAATTTCGTTAAAGGGATGGAAGAACAGAAAATGGAAGTGTATATCGTTAAAATGTTATTGTTATAAGCATTGGATTACACTTGTCATTGAGGTAAATACAATTATGTTTCTTTTTGCTGTTGCTTTTTTTCCATTTCTGCCAAGAAAAGTATCACATTCTCGATTCGTTTTTTATTTCGTCTCATATTTTCAATAGGAAAGTAAAAAAAAGAAAAGTTAAATATGAAGCCATTTTTTACGTGACACACTCGGTAGTTATTCGGTCGTCAGGAATGCTGTCTAAATTAAGGAGGCCCGACCAAAATAATTATTTTATGTCAATTAATCATGTGTCTTTGATAAAATGTGTTAACGGCATAAGTTAACGTGAAGCATGATAAATCGAATGCATGGTTGGTGCCGAGGTGGAGAAAGTTTATCCGGTGAGTCTTAGAAACAAAAAAAAGTCCGTTCAAAACTCCACTTCCATTGCTCGGTGGATTTCGTTCGTTCAAACCTTAATATGCTTATGATTTTAATGTCTAGATGATTATTACAAAACCAAAACACATGTAATATTAAAATAAGAGTAAGCAAAACAGAAAAATGAGCAAAGTTTCACGAAAAGAAACTAAAATGACAATTCTTAAGATTTTTTCAAATTAAAAACTTTTCATTTTTTACTTGAACATACCTCTTGCAAATAAAAAATCGCCCGAATAAGCATAATAGCGACCCAGCACAAACCCATACGTCATTGTGGACACAAAATCCAATACAATTCTCTTCTTATATCCTTAGATTAAGTCCTAATGATATCCGAAAAATGTCGGGTCGTTTTCTAAACCCAGTTGGGACGCTTTCTATACCTTGTAGGGACGCACTCGCTCTTTTAATAAAACCAAATTATTTCTTTTCTTTGTTTAAAACCAGTATTATATAACAAAAATTCGTGGCTTAAACATTTGACCAAGTAATCTCAGAATCAACATGTGTAGGTGTCTTAAGATATTCCATATGACATACTATATTAAAAATCTAAACAGGTTTTAATACAAAACCAATTAAAAATTAAAATCTGAAGCTTTCTGAACATACTTAGCTAAGCAGAAACACAGAGAACGTTGTGGCATTTGCCTTTCACATACTGAAATATTGATAGCAGAAACACAGAGAACGTTGTGGCATTTGCCTTCCACATACTGAAATATTGATAGCAGAAACACTGAGAACGTTGTGGCATTTGCCTTTCACATACTGAAATATTGCAGAAACACAGAGAACGTTGTGGCATGTGCCTTTCACATACTGAAATATTGCAGAAACACAGAGAACGTTGTGGCATTTGCCTTTCAATAAGCAGAAACACAGAGAACGTTGTGGCATTTGCCTTTCACATACTGAAATATTGAGCAGAAACACAGAGAACGTTGTGGCATTTGCCTTTCACATACTGAAATATTATACTTAGCTAAGCAGAAACACAGAGAACGTTGTGGCATTTGCCTTTCACATACTGAAATATTGGCAGAAACACAGAGAACGTTGTGGCATTTGCCTTTCACATACTGAAATATTGATCAAAATGAGTAATTATAAAGATCAATTTCTATGTGGGACATGAAAGCTTAGGAATTAATAGTTATTACCATAAAGGCCGGATGAAATGTATTAAGTAAAATTTCTTACATTTACCTTGTCATATTATTTTTCCTTAAATGAGGTCTAGACAATGATTAGAATGTAAACTATGAAAGGTCTTCATATATTTAGCGGAAGCTAATTTTTACACAAATGAACTCTTTTTCCTATTTACCTCAAAATAAATATGGTTGTATGTACCGTCCGCCAATATTTTTTCAAGATATTGAACATAAACCAAGTATAACAACAAATATAAACATAGAAAACGATAGATATGTTTTTCTAAAAATGTGTGTTTTTTTATGAGGTTATATTTAAAATCGGACTTACTGCTTCAAGTTAATCGCACATGTTCTAACTCACGATTAAAGTCTAAATTACGTCTCATTATCTCTATATTAAAACATAATGCCTGATGTATTATGCGGTTCATGCGATGATTATTTTCTGATAACAATAACGATGTATAACGATGTATTATCTTCGCCCCTTGGTTCATTCGTTTATCTATACCAATACAAGTACTATCGTAACTCTAGTGACAATCAATTTATAAAGATAAAAGTGTTGATAATACACATATTCAGTAAACAGAAATACAAATAGTTTGGGTGTTTTTCAGTCACATCAACACGTCCTATGTACGTACATCATATTTTAAATCAATCAAAAAGGGCCGTGCTTTGTGAAAAGGGGGTTCAATGCATGTGCGTAAAGTGTCGTCCCGTGTTAGCTTTTGCAGTCAGAACAGGTTAATCAGGGACGACACTTTCCGCCTAAACTGGCAGATACTTTTTCAAACCGAAAATATCATAAACGCGGAAAGTATCGTGCCTGATCAGCTTGTGCGGACTGCAAATGCTAATCTGGGACGACACTCAACGCACATGCATTAAACCCCCTTTTCATAGAACTCGGCTCAAAAGTATAACCACTCACATTAAGTTACAAGAGCCTACTTTTCAGTCATAGAAGTGTTCCCACTATATTCCTTGGCCTCATTCTTGGGATTTGTATCCGCTATGTGGAACTATTCGAAATTTATCCGACATTCCATGGTATTTAATCCCTATAAACAACCTAGGAACATCTATGAAAAATATGTATATGAGTTATTAAGTGTTAGGTATTATGGAATCTCAATGCTGTCAATCTAAAATAAGTTCTTATGGGCAAACCCTTTCCAAAATAAAAGAACTATGACGTGCGCACGCGATAGCTATTACTAGAGTACGCGATGCGATATTTATGACGTGCGCACGTCATAGCTGAACAATCAGGAAAGGTATCAGCTCAGAATAGGTAGCGCTACGCGTGCGATTGTGTAATTCACACAATACATCCATCGGTTCTGGGCTACATATTATGAACAATCACACTAACATAAAATATGTTCTTTATTGAACATAAACGTTGCATTTGCTATAATTTGTTAATTCTAACTAACAGAATAACACTTATAGTTGCACTGTGTTATTATAATGAAAATAGTATGTCAATAAGAAAAAACGTTCTTGTATACATAGTGACACACAGCGATAATGCTTATTTACTTTTCTTAAAAATGAAAATAGTCTTAAACTATCACTTGCCAATGAACTTAGAATGTGGAAACTGAATAGTTTGAGCAGAAAAGTGGTGTTTACAATTCAGCGATAGGAGAAATCATTAATTCACTCTCTTTTAAAATATGCTAGTCAGCTTTTGTTTGTACCTACCGCGCGTGCTCAAATATCGGAAAAACCAAGACTGAGAAGTTCCAAATAACAACTATTTCTCACTTGATACTATACCGTCTTTCTCACATACCTTTACCGTGATATTACTTTCAGGATCTTGTGAAGTATGAATCACAAATAACAAGGTTAAAGGAAACGACAAAACAGCTGCGGTAAAACAAATCTGTATTCACACACGTTTTGCGACATGAGGACGTATCTGCCACCTATGACATCATACCATCCAGCGTTCAGATGAAACATATGTTGAAACGAAGCGTTCGTTAATGGACAAGGATATTGTGCATTTTCAATGCGATCTTTGTGTTAAATTATATCAACACCGAGCGTTCAGATGTGTTACGTAACAATAGGTGTTCTCAATAGGAACTTCAAGCAACTTTAAACGCATACCACGTTATATATGTTGCATAATTTTGAGCGCATAAGGATTAAATAAGAACATAATATGAGTGTTTAAATTGACGCTAATAGATCGAACAGTAAATTTTAAAATAATAAACACATGGGTGTTTTATAAATGCAACTGTGTATGTTTGTCACTTAGTATAAGCCTTTCATTTATATTTAAACTAAGTGTTCAGGCAGTCATCTCAGCGCGAACGGTTACGTTTACACACCAAGATTCATAGGCAAGTTGGAATTTCACCTAGCAGTGTGTTAATTTCAATTATTATAGACATCTTACAAGTATAACAAAGCTTTCAGTGTGTCTCATTATAAAACGGGACATTGTTCTGTCGAGTCCCAATTTTTATCCGTCTATACGTCAATGAATTGCTTAATTTTTACACATTAAAACAGCGAACCCTTGCAAATCTTTGATATTTGCACATGTATAGTTTATTGCCATTCACCTCTAAACCATATTTACGAATATCACTTTGAACTGGAACGAAAATAATTGAAATAATTGACGGCTAAATTTCATTGGTTCGTCAACAGCACAACGGCCTGTTACAACACCTGAACTATGTCTACTATACATCTGTTACAAATGACAGTGAACACTCCACCAATATCATCAGAATTAACTTTGAAATTATTTGCTATATGCTATTTCTTGGTTTACAAAAGTTAACAGTTGTGTCTAGCAGCAGCACTTTTCTGAGTTAACGTGCTCATCAAACATGTTGGTTATGTACAAATAATAGCGTGCGATGCCTCTGGATGGAATTAAAATTACACTTCGTGTTCTACCAATAGTACGATCAAAATATACAACCTTTTCTTTCATAAGCTTCGATCATAAACATATATTCAACTGATGTGTATTCAAACGAGTTAATTTTTCATGTAATGAACTTTATTTTCCTTCATATGCACTTGTATCGTATCAGCTTCAATTGAATTATTTTCGGAGGGCTTAACATGACTCTGGTTAAACAGTTGTTTCACTTTTTCATGTAATGTCATAGTCCCTAATTGCAAATCTTTAATTTGACGTAGATCATTTAATTCTGGAATTGTAGGCTCTGTTGTAATCCCTTTGGTCTGAACGGATACACGAATACGGCGCCAAACATAAAGCAATGCTAGCGTGATAGGCACATACCGGCTCCTACTGACGCATGTCCAGCTCCGCCGATACTAATTGATGCCGCTGTTATGCCTGCAACCTCTGCTATACCAGCGACACTAGCCGCAACAGCGGCAATCGTTTTGGTCGACGACGCCGCTTCATTCTTTTCCCCAGAAAGAGCATGCTCTATGCGGGTTCGAACATCACCAGTGAGATGTTGCAGCGTGTCTGCCACACTGAGCATATGTTGTAATTTTAAAGAGTCGCGGTCCTCAAGCTTTATATCGCTGAAGCTCTTGACCATAGTGGTAAGGTTTAATAGCGCATCTTCTAACGTTCTGTTCATGTCAGTTGCAGAAACCCCTAATCCATCTGTTTTCAACTGAACTATAAACATATAAATAAAATGTTGAATAAATCGTATTGCCCAGTGGAAATAAAATGAAAATTGTATAACATTTACTTAAAAATAAAAACATATTCCCAAACAAAAAACAATTTGTTTAGTCATTCAAGAAAAATGAATATTTTTATGAATATACATGTTAAATTATGAGATGATTTTATTTAAGCCGCCTCGTGATAAAACGTAGCTTCACTGTTCCCTTGTAGTCTAGACTAAAATATATGTTTTTTTCCAAATGACACTTGTGTTTTGCAAAGACAAAACACAACTAAGTGGTTAGCAAAGACAAAATACAACTAAATGGTTTGCAAAGACAAACAACTGACCGAATATTTATTATCACCCATTTGTCAAACGAAATTTTCTATATAGGTTTCTGGTTAATAACTTTAGTGTGTTTTGAAAACTTGAGAGACGGGAAAACTGCGTGGAGTGGTAAGCTTGAATTATATTAGCGCTTGTCAGATCAATGTACTTAATAATACAATATTTAAATGGTTTTTCGCGAATAACTTTTTTGCCTTTAATGTAGTGTTGTTTTTAACTCACACACAGTCCTTTAGTGACGATACAAGTAATGCAACGTTATCATATTGTACTTTATGCAATAGAATAACGTTGTATTCCTTGTTTCGTTGCTGATTAAACTGATTAAACAAAAGATTGAAGATTGAGTTATGCTTTGTTCTTTGGAGTTTCTAGTTTATGCGCGGATAACATACGCCGTGCTCATACAGATCTGGGTGTTTTCAACGATAAACACCTTAATTCTCAAATTTCCTAACACATCGGTATTACTCGCCGCTAAACCATTATTGCAAAAAATGTGTGTATACAAATGGAATCTTTAAATTATTTGTAAATGCCAAATGTGTACACGTTCCATTTATGATTTCGTCTTTACCTTACGTAGTTTCTGGATTGTCTCAGTAAATTAAGAATGATTGTTCACGATTACTGAATCATTTAGGATGCCCACAAGGGTGTCTATAAAATGGCCCATCTCGTCATCAGCCATCGTCATAGTAGGGGATTGTCTCAGCGCGTTTTGCACTTGTCTCTAACCTAAAAAGGTCAATCGATTAACTTTCTTTTGATTCAGTTTCAGCAAATATAATGTTGTGAAATAAATACGTAAGAATAACCATTGTTTTTTTTTAATGAAATCCTTAACATCGTTCTTAATGTTACAAATACCAGAAAGAGACATTATTTGAACATGGACAATGTCGTTGCACAATAACATTTACAAGTCATATGTCATGTAAGCACGGAAAGAGAATAATAAGCATCGCCATCCAGTACAATATATTATAAAACAGTTTTTACCTTTGTACAGATATTGGCAGATTTGCTTAGGTCGTATTTAAAGTACTTCTGAAATTTGATACAGTTTATTATGATATTCACGATGCCGTTAAAATCGGTATCATGAGCCGTGTTCACATTCTCATAACCATCTGGGGGCATGTAACATTTAGCGTCCGACCACGCGATTGTGCACCATTGGGTTGCGTCGGTATTTTTCCAGGAAGGTCCTTTAAAACGATGATTGTCGATGACCGATTTGCATAAACTATCACACATGCCGTTCGTTGGACATCTTCTGTTACTGAGAGCGATACCGTTATGAAATTTACAGCCTTTGTGCTTTGTTTTGCACACTGCCTTTGTAGAGCATTTGATAACATTAGGAGTCATGCATTTGTTACATACTGTGCCTTGTGGCTGAATCGTAGTGACTTGAGCATGTTGTAGTATCTGAATACGAAACGATTCAATCTCTGCCTCAACGACATCAGTTAGAACATCCTTTGCAAGGCTTTGTGCAAAATGACATTTCATCCAGTTTCGATATTCAGTGCTAGTAAAAACATCTTGAAAATTGGCCGTATCCAAATGTTCAAGCCTTTAATTTTGGTTTGCTTGCGTCTGCAATAACAAACAAAATATTATTAATTGAATAAAAGGTATAGACTTTTTACAAATAACTACGAATCATTGTTTCAACACGTTCCAACGTTTAGAATACACATATATATAAACATATATATATATATTAATATATATATACAAATAATGTACATGTGTAATTGAAAATAAAATCGCATAATATTCGAAGTATTTTAGCGTAGATTCGTGAGATGTACGAAATGTTTGTTTTTGTCTCGCTGTAAAGCCAGTTTTATAGAATTATGAAATTAGATTTAAAATTGATTGTTGTGTCTCCAAATCGAATTCAATATACTATGATTGTTAAGGAATAAACGCACACACGCACGCACGCACCTACTCATCCACCCATAAACACACACACACACACACACACACACACACACACACACACACACACACACACACACACACACACATACACACACACACACACACACACACACACACACACACACACACACACACACACACACACACACACACACACACACACACACACACACACACACACACACACACACACACACACACACACACACACACACACACACACACACACACACACACACACACACACACACACAAACAAACAGATACACACGAACGCACATACGGGCACACACACACAAACAGATACGCAAGAACGTACGTAAACAATATCATAATTTGAAATTAACCAGTATACAGTGATATAAAGTAACGCATCTCGAATGTTTTGTTCATGGGTGTTAAGTCTATCGATTTGATTATGCGACCACGATGTACTTGTTTGCATTCAATTATTCATGGAATAGTTTCATCAATTTTATTCAATTAAGACAAAACAAAAAACCAAGGCCAGGAAAAACTCTGACCTGCAATAAAGTAGAATGATGAACCATGTTGTCATTGGTAAGTACATTAAGGATGTATTAAAAATACTGACTGTGTTCTGTTTTACTAAAGTTATTCATATATTCGTATTGTTAACATATTTTGGGGATTGGAATGAATGTCTCGAACCAATATCCATAACTGATGAGCATTTTCGAATACTTTTGTGGTCTAAAGTCGAGTAAATGTTTTCGTGCAAAGGAACATTCTGGTAAATATGTATGATAAGCTTTAATTTATCAATTATGTCAATTTTTCAAATAAAGAATGTCGGCGTAAGATTTGGGATTCACTATTATTCTATTTATACTATAGATTCCCAATTAAATGTATCAAATATTTATTTGATTCATTATTTTAGGTCCTGACAGAACATGGAAATTATTCACAGATGAAAACATACTTAGGTCATTGTTTATGTTTTCTGCACTTTATGAATTTAAATCTTGTTTAAATTATGAAAAAGCTGCGCACTTCAGTTTCCAGTATAATCCATTTTTAGTATTACCGCCGAACATCCTAATTCATATCGGAGATCTATTTTGCATAATCATTAATCATAAATTACAATCAAGCATACAGATCAAGCATCATGTAGGCTCTACATTCATTTGTATGTGTTTTCAATACAAAATATATGTCGTTATTTGCTAAGAACAACGAGGAAGACATGTTTCTTAGGTTATACCAGCGATTTATATGTATTGACATACGAAGTGTTAATTGGATATTTTAAAATAATACGTTGTATAAAAATCGTGTCAAACTGAATACAGCTATTCAGATAAACCAAACAAAACACTTTGTCCGCTTCGAAGTCGTGTCCGGTTTAATTATGCCAATTTCTTTGAGCTTATCAAATTCAAATATATCAGGTGTGTGGATCATATCTAAAAGTTTGTTTTCCTCAAATGCGGTATCATTATTCAAGAATGTGTAGACACCCTCACAAAATTCCCGCGAAGAAATATTTAAACAAAACACGAAATCAATTGGAATGTTACTACGAACTAAAGAATACGTACATCTTATATATTGTAATTAACAATAATACCTGCTTTTAATCATGAATTCGCATATCATTCTAGTTTGCATATTATATATTTAATGATAGTCTTAATTAAACAAACAAACAATACATTTATTTTTTTGTAGTAATTGTCCTCAAAAATTGATAACAACATCACGAACCTAAACACAACCTATCATTTTGAAGTGATTGATAACAAATGATTATATGACAATTTATTTACATGCAAAACGTATCATCTGTTTTAACATATCATTTAAAGTGGCCTTACCAACCATTCTGTCATTGTATATTATATTTTGAATTGTTGTAATCTTGAGGAATAAACAGTATGGAAATGTCATTTATTTTTTCTAAAACAAACATAACAAAATGAAATTATACCATTCCAGGGCAAGTTTGTAACAAGCCACAGTAGTAGTAGTAGTAGTAGTAGTAGTAGTAGTAGTATTAGTAGTAGTAGTAGTAGTAGTAGTATTAGTAGTAGTAGTAGTAGTAGTAGTAGTAGTAGTAGCAGTAGAGTTAGAAGTAGATTAGAAGAAGTAGTAGAAGTAGTAGTAGTAGTAGTAGTAGTAGTAGTAGTAGTAGTAGTAGAATTAGAAGTAGAAAAGAAGAAGTAGTAGAAGTAGTAGCACATCTACTACTACTACTACTACTACTACTACTACTACTACTACTACTACTACTACTACTACTACTACTACTACTACTACTACTACGACACTAGATACTACTACTACTACTATACTTACTATCTAACTTCTACTACTACTACTTCAACGTCTACTTCTACTACTACTATTCTTACTACTATAACAGCTATTACTACAAATACTTCTATTATTACTACTCCTCCTCCTACTACTACTACTACTACAACTACTACTACTACTACTACTACTACTAATATTACTACTACTACTACTACTACTTCTAGTACTACAATTACTACTACTACTACTACTACTACTACTACTACTTCTACAATTACTACTACTACTTCTACTAACCACACTGCTACTACTACTACTACTACTACTACTACTACTACTACTACTACTACTACTACTACGACTACTACTACTACTACTCACTACTACTACTACTACTACTACTACTACTACTACTACTACTACTATTACTACCACTACTACTACTACTACTACTACTACTACTACTACTACTACTAGTATAAGCCTTTCATTTATATTTAAACTAAGTGTTCAGGCAGTCATCTCAGCGCGAACGGTTACGTTTACACACCAAGATTCATAGGCAAGTTGGAATTTCACCTAGCAGTGTGTTAATTTCAATTATTATAGACATCTTACAAGTATAACAAAGCTTTCAGTGTGTCTCATTATAAAACGGGACATTGTTCTGTCGAGTCCCAATTTTTATCCGTCTATACGTAAATGAATTGCTTAATTTTTACACATTAAAACAGCGAACCCTTGCAAATCTTTGATATTTGCACATGTATAGTTTATTGCCATTCACCTCTAAACCATATTTACGAATATCACTCTGAACTGGAACGAAAATAATTGAAATAATTGACGGCTAAATTTCATTGGTTCGTCAACAGCACAACGGCCTGTTACAACACCTGAACTATGTCTACTATACATCTGTTACAAATGACAATGAACACTCCACCAATATCATCAGAATTAACTTTGAAATTATTTGCTATATACTATTTCTTGGTTTACAAAAGTTAACAGTTGTGTCTAGCAGCAGCACTTTTCTGATTTGCTGAGGCATACGTGCTCATCAAACATGTTGGTTATGTACAAATAATAGCGTGCGATGCCTCTGGATGGAATTAAAATTACACTTCTTGTTCTACCAATAGTACGATCAAAATATACAACCTTTTCTTTCATAAGCTTCGATCATAAACATATATTCAACTGATGTGTATTCAAACGAGTTAATTTTTCATGTAATGAACTTTATTTTCCTTCGTATGCACTTGTATCGTATCAGCTTCAATTGAATTATTTTCGGAGGGCTTAACATGACTCTGGTTAAACAGTTGTTTCACTTTTTCATGTAATGTCATAGTCCCTAATTGCAAATCTTTAATTTGACGTAGATCATTTAATTCTGGAATTGTAGGCTCTGTTGTAATCCCTTTGGTCTGAACGGATACACGAATACGGCGCCAAACATAAAGCAATGCTAGCGTGATAGGCACATACCGGCTCCTACTGACGCATGTCCAGCTCCGCCGACACTAATTGATGCCGCTGTTATGCCTGCAACCTCTGCTATACCAGCGACACTAGCCGCAACAGCGCCAATCGTTTTGTTCGACGACGCCGCTTCATTCTTTTCCCCAGAAAGAGCATGCTCTATGCGGGTTCGAACATCACCAGTGAGATGTTGCAGCGTGTCTGCCACACTGAGCATATGTTGTAATTTTAAAGAGTCGCGGTCCTCAAGCTTTATATCGCTGAAGCTCTTGACCATAGTGGTAAGGTTTAATAGCGCATCTTCTAACGTTCTGTTCATGTCAGTTGCAGAAACCCCTAATCCATCTGTTTTCAACTGAACTATAAACATATAAATAAAATGTTGAATAAATCGTATTGCCCAGTGGAAATAAAATGAAAATTGTATAACATTTACTTAAAAATAAAAACATATTCCCAAACAAAAAACAATTTGTTTAGTCATTCAAGAAAAATGAATATTTTTATGAATATACATGTTAAATTATGAGATGATTTTATTTAAGCCGCCTCGTGATAAAACGTAGCTTCACTGTTCCCTTGTAGTCTAGACTAAAATATATGTTTTTTCCAAATGACACTTGTGTTTTGCAAAGACAAAACACAACTAAGTGGTTAGCAAAGACAAAATACAACTAAATGGTTTGCAAAGACAAACAACTGACCGAATATTTATTATCACCCATTTGTCAAACGAAATTTTCTATCTAGGTTTCTGGTTAATAACTTTAGTGTGTTTTGAAAACTTGAGAGACGGGAAAACTGCGTGGAGTGGTAAGCTTGAATTATTTTAGCGCTTGTCAGATCAATGTACTTAATAATACAATATTTAAATGGTTTTTCGCGAATAACTTTTTTGCCTTTAATGTAGTGTTGTTTTTAACTCACACGCAGTCCTTTAGTGACGATACAAGTAATGCAACGTTATCATATTGTACTTTATGCAATAGAATAACGTTGTATTCCTTGTATCGTTGCTGATTAAACTGATTAAACAAAAGATTGAAGATTGAGTTATGCTTTGTTCTTTGGAGTTTCTAGTTTATGCGCGGATAACATACGCCGTGCTCATACAGATCTGGGTGTTTTCAACGATAAACACCTTAATTCTCAAATTTCCTAACACATCGGTATTACTCGCCGCTAAATCATTATTGCAAAAAATGTGTGTATACAAATGGAATCTTTAAATTATTTGTAAATGCCAAATGTGTACACGTTCCATTTATGATTTCGTCTTTACCTTACGTAGTTTCTGGATTGTCTCAGTAAATTAAGAATGATTGTTCACGATTACTGAATCATTTAGGATGCCCACAAGGGTGTCTATAAAATGGCCCATCTCGTCATCAGCCATCGTCATAGTAGGGGATTGTCTCAGCGCGTTTTGCACTTGTCTCTAACCTAAAAAGGTCAATCGATTAACTTTCTTTTGATTTAGTTTCAGCAAATATAATGTTGTGAAATAAATACGTAAGAATAACCATTGTTTTTTTTTTAATGAAATCCTTAACATCGTTCTTAATGTTACAAATACCAGAAAGAGACATTATTTGAACATGGACAATGTCGTTGCACAATAACATTTACAAGTCATATATCATGTAAGCACGGAAAGAGAATAATAAGCATCGCCATCCAGTACAATATATTATAAAACAGTTTTTACCTTTGTACAGATATTGGCAGATTTGCTTAGGTCGTATTTAAAGTACTTCTGAAATTTGATACAGTTTATTATGATATTCACGATGCCGT